>NC_090725.1:153707723-153727723 GCF_036898095.1 Palaemon carinicauda | reverse complement strand
AAATTAACTATAAATATGCATATCCAACTACAAAACGATCGATCAGCTGAGATATTCGTACATGGATTGCTGGAAATAGGAACAGAAATAAGCTGGTTGATCTGACATCAGGACGAGTATCACTGCTTTATAACTTTGCAATTTATATAGGATTCTACTTTTTAAAGTTATGTTTGTTTTGACTTTTGGCACACTTGTTCATCGTGCTTTATTTTTCTCCGATAATTTTCAACAAGTGTCTTTCAGGTCAAAGTATGTGAAAAGTTCACTTTTCATTAATTCTATAGAGATTGTTTCTTTCATTTTATCATTTAGATGACATCACGCCAAAAAATACGACCAAAGTATGTGGATGTTTCAGGGATCGAAAGTGCAAATGAAACTATTTTTAGAATATTGACACTTATTATTATGATTAGTACTTTTTCAAACATTGTGCCATTTGCTGCTTGTTATTTTGCACTCTGTAAACAGTTTAGAACTTTGAATCTTGCTGAAACTGTCTTGAATTCGTGAAATTTCAACAAAGAGGCTATCCATGTCCAAATTAAGCCTATCTCTCAATTTAAAATCCTCTAAAATTTCCATAAATTCATGATATTTTGAAAAGGAATGTCTTTAAAACTTAGATCTAATAACTTTCCAAATGTTGAAATTTCATTAATTATTTTTTTTGTTTTCAAATATGTTTTCGATAACATAAAAAAAAATCAAAAGTCTTCAGATGTCTTTTGACCTTCAGTAGTATCCATTTCTAAGAAGTTGCTGAACATGATACCTAAAGAAATTTTCATAATATCGGGATTTTAACTAATTTCATAAATCACCCAAAATAATGAAAACATCTGCTGCTGAAGTTTTTTCTTCTCTGGGTATTGAAAAGTTGATTTGAATATCTACATAGCATGAGAGAATAGTAAATAAATTTCAATAAGCCGAGAAATTTCTGTAGAATCATTATCTATTCTAAGAAGTTAAATTAATTATCTAGAGCAATCAGTTTGTCTACCCAAGAAGTCAGAACTTAAACCCTTGCAACAAGGAAAAAATAGTAACGTTCCTGACTCGTGAACGCCAGACTGGGGTTCGAGTCCAGCTCAAACGCTTGTTTCTTTTTTTAACGGCAACCTCATCATCCTTGTGAGCTAAGGAGGGGTGGGGGGAGGCGGAGCCTATAGTTCTATATGTTGAGTCATCAGCAGCCATTGCCAGGCCCTCCCTGGTCCTACCTTGGGTAGAGAGGAGGCTTGGGCGCTGATCATATACTGCATAGGGTCAGTCTTTAGGGCATTGTCCTGCTTGGTAGGGCAATGTCACTGCCCCTTGCCTCTGCCATTCATAAGCAGCAGAGGAAAAGAAGTAAGTATATGTCGACGAATTTCATTAAATTCTGTAACTACAAACAAATGAAACTTTCTTAATAGTTTTGCATCTTTTTGCTGACATTGAGAAATGGCCTTAAATTTTCAGGCCAATATTTTCTATGTCCACATTCCACTTTCCCAAAGCAAATCTTACTGTATTGTGTAACATCTGCGCATTACAGTTAGCCTTAACAATACCATCACTCAATGAAGTAGTGTTTGTGTATAATGAATGGTTTACTTCAAAATTGCAGTATGTGGTATCTGCAAAAAAAAAAAAAAAAAAAAAAAAATCCAGATCAATTGCAAATTATGCGTAGGGTTTTTCAAACAATTGAAAATTGCTTCTGCATTTTCATCTGCATTCTCGAAAAAAATAAAAAGATATAATTTACTGTGCCATGTTCCATGCAGGAATATTGAACCTATACAGGGAATATTTCCGTGTTTAGAATCTTCCATAACCACTCCTAATGCCTTTTTCCCTCGGATATTTGTAACAATTGCCACGTATTTGGGTCGACCACAAGATACTTTTGCTGCAACATTCGAATCATGGTAAAGTTTTGAGTTTAATTTAAGGTCACAATCCAGTCAGCTGTATGAATGATTGTGGTTAACTACATGATATATTTGAACTATTTCCGAAGCAACTACAATACCTTCTACTTCTGAGTTACTTTTCGAAAAAAAAAAAATGATCCTTCTAAGAGTTAAAAACTGATATTCTAATTCTCGTTTTGTGGTTATCCGAATTTGCATGTTGTGCTACTGCTAAAATACAAATGTAACTAATTTTAAAAACACTTTGCCTCTTGTGGATTACTAGTTAATACAAACCATTCATACTTATTTTTCCAGTTTTTGTTAAATGAGCACACGTGCTCCCTTTTCTTCACTGATCTTCCATGATCTGGCAAGACTGGCAACAAAAACACCTCTCAACATTAATTGCTTTTTAATAAATAAATAAATATATATATATATATATATATATATATATATATATATATATATATATATAAAGTCAGCATTAGATGAACTAAGCTAGTCAGCTAAGTAACTTTTAATTGTATATATCTATATATCACCCAAAATGCTGTTTTGTGATCATCGCCCCGAAAAGGTGGCTAAGAGCTGGGTCGGCTGGTATATACAATGAACCTTTTGTACACCTTTCCAACGAGCCCAAGAACACCTGTTAATTGTTTGCGGTTCCTGAGACACGCATACCCGTTATTTTCGCGTCCTGTTCCTTATACCTTCATGTAGTTCAATTATCTCCTCCACCGCTATACTTATGACCTCGGGACCTTCTGCAGCAGTACTCGCCGTTGCCAGCCGCCCACATGGCAAAGCTTTTTCAGCTCTCGCAACAACCATTGGGGGACCAAAAGCTTCACTTGCCCTCAGGGAAATGACCAGTATCGCTCGCCTGTAACCTGCCGCAGACGGTTCTCCTCGTCAGGTGAACCTACTTCGTGCCCTTTGGATACGCCGTTTACCCGGACGTATATACGATGCCATACCCAATGTCGATAGTTTGCCCATACAGGAATTGATGATCAAAGCCGACGCCCTTATGGACAGCCACTTCAAGACCTCCATCAATGCCTCCACCCTTGATGAAGAGGATGCCTATTCAACGTCAACCGAAGCTGATGTGAATGCCGTAGGACATACACGCCTACCCCGTAACGTGCCGAAGCGGCGACAAAGCCACCCACCACTCACCACTCGCTCGCGCCCCAACCAACGACTTCTACAGCCACTTACTATCTCACATCCACCGCAATTTTGCTACTACCACAACAGATTTGGGGCAACTGCGAAGAAATGTACCAAAGGTTGTCAGTGGCCAAAAAACGTGTAAGTAGGCCATCGCTTGTGGCGGTGGCCTCCCTTGTTTTTAATATTTTCTTTATACACGATGCAGGAATGGGCGTACGATTTTTGGTAGACACGGGTGCTCGTCGTTCTCTTTTGCCAAGGGAACTCTTCAGGACACGACGTATCCTGTCTACGTCTGCCGACGTCCGCCATGTACCAACTGTGTGTCACACGATCGTACATAGTTCATTTTGTGCTTGTATCTTCGCTCTTCCCTCGCACTAAAAAGAACCTGAAAAAACATGTGTGTTTTTCTCAATGGTAACAGTGTTGATTTTGAACAGGAAATTTACTGTTGCCTTGAGCTTTTGTATATAAAGGAGAGTGTTCAATAATAAACTCACTCAGTTGCTTTTATGTTGTCACAACCTTCACTAGGTTTGTCACATTGGTGACCCCAGAGTGATTCGCTCCTCCCGCCTACCCCTACCCTCACCGTTACTATGACGCCCTCAAAACATATCTCCTGCAGCAGTACTCGCTGTCGCCAGCTGCCCGAATAGCAAGGCTTTCTCAGCTCTCTCAACAACCGTTGAGGGACCAAAGGGCCTCGCTCGCCCTCTGGAAAATGACCAGTATCACTCGCCAGCAACCTGCCGCTGACAGCTCTCATCGTGAGGTGAACCTACTTCGTGCCCTTTGGGTAAGACGTTTACCCAAACCTGTACGTGCTGCCATACCCGATGTCGATAGTTTACCCATAAAGGACTTGATGACCAAAGCCGACGCCCTTATGGACAGCCACTTCATGACCTTCAAAACCTCCATCAAACGCCTCCACTCGTGACAAAGAGGACACCTATTCAACTTCAACCGAAGCTGAACTGAATGCCGTAGGACACACACGCCTATGAATGCCGTAGGACATGCCTATGAATGCCGTAGGACACATACCTATGAATGCCGTAGGACACATACGCCTACCCCATGATGAACCGGAGTGGCAACAAAGCCACCCATCATCCACCACTTGCTCGCGCTCGATCCAACGACTTCTACAGCCACTCACTGCCGCTAATCGGTGCAGTTTTTGCTACTACCACTTCAGATTCAGGGCGCCCTATTTAACATGTACAGTATGTCATTTTTAGGGGGGGGAGCCATGTACCAACCGTGTGTCACACGATCGTACTTAGTTCATTTTGTGCTTGTATCTACGCTCTTCCCTCGCACTAAAAACAACCTGAAATAACATGTCTGTTTTTCTCAATGGTAATGATGTTGATTTTGAACAGGAAGTTTCCTGTTACCTTGAGCTTTTGAATATAAAGGAGAGTGTTCAATAATAAACTCACTCAGTTGCTTTCTTGCTGTCTTTGAGTCACAACCTTCTCTAGGCTCGTCACACGATCATACATAGTTCATTTTGTGTATATATTATGCTTGTATCTTCGCTCTCCCCTCACACTAAAAAGAACCTGAAAAAAACATGTCTGTTTTTCTCATTGGTAACGGTGTTGATTTTGAACATGAAAATTCTTGTTGCCTTGAGCTTTTGTATATAAAGGAGAGTGTTCTATAATGAACTCACTCAGTTGCTTTCACCCTATCTATGAGTCACAACCTTCTCCTACCCCGTCACAAAGAAGAAGAGATTGGGTTTTTTTTTCGGAGCGGGGTGCCTTACCAGGCCCTTGAATACTTGTAATTTGTTATTGTGTGAAAATAATAAATAAATATGTCACACTATTGTACCCATAACCTTAACTAAGTAGCTAACCAAATATATTGTTGACCTAATAGGTGTCAATATAGAGCTACAATGAAATAATCATCATGTAATCATCCCAGATAATAAGAGCACAGTAAATCAGCAAGTGAATAAGCCATTAGTCCTAAACCAGTGTTGTCAAATTAAAATAATGAAAATGAGAAAATTCCCGCATAAAAAGAGCAAAATAAGATAAATTAAAGAAATGTCCGAAGAAAAGAGTGCAATAGAAATAAATTAATATTAAATTATATAATGAATATGAAATGGTATTGTTGCTTTATGATAAATAACTATATAAAAATATAGATATATAACGCAATATTACTCTCCAATTTTGCAACGGTGTCACATTTCTTACCTAACAAGTTAGTGAAAGACACTATTGCAGAATTCACGGGACTGCATTGATTATCTCTTGTCTGCATGCTTAACCAGATTATAACATTTTGCTGCAGTAGCACACTTGCAATATTTACAGTGTGATTTTGAATTATCACCTAGTACAACTGGTACGTAATATAACCATAATCTATAATCATTATCGGTAAGCCATTCGTTTCTAGCCTTTTTTAGTGGTTTCTTCTTATCCTTACTCATATTTTTATGACATAATACGCATTAATTTCACAAAATGCCTTGCGTGCAAAGAGCTGACCTTTTCATGAAAGAAAAATGTGATGAATCAGCCTCCAATTGTATTCGTCATAATGCCAACTAAAATAAACATCTTTGCACCTTACAGCCTTGAAGAGGCAACTGAAAAAGAGTGAAGTAACAAAGCCATTTGTTCTGTGACCGCTATATACTCCTTCTGAACGAGAACATAGCACCGACTACCAATACCACTGTCAAGTTTATTAGAAATTCTGCACATCACGTTGTTATAAATTTTGTTGACTGGTAATATGATAGAATAAAGGATATCTGCCCCCCCCCCCCCAAAAAAAAAAAAGATAAAGACTCAATACCTAAACTAAAGGACTCTCCTTTGAAATAAAGTGCGGTTGGCAAACCTAGGACAAGCAGCAATTTTCCAATGTTAGATATACTTGCAGAAAAAAATATTATAACATTTTTGCTGCATCGACTTTTGTGGAAAGACTATCATGTTACTTGCAAGTTTTTCAAGTCCGAAATGTTTTATTTAAGTGACAAGAGATTGAAGAATTGATGATGATAAGGTGCAACATCGAATAATACTTTCTAATGCTAAATTTATAGATGCCTAGACTTTGTTTATTATGAAAACTATATTGTTTTCTTTTTTTATGCTAGATAAAACTTTTGAATCCACAGACTTGTGAATTACCAATGTTTTATCTATTTTTTTAATATATAGTTTGGAGTACCCGAGTTGATTAATTATTCCGATAATATTGGGTAATGTAATACTGAGGCAAAATTTTGAGAAACCAGTTTTTCTTTTTATTAAGAATGTTGTATAACTTTTTTGTAATATTACTAAATTTAAATGCTAAACTCCTGGTGAACGTTGATATTGATATAAGTAGCTTGCTCCAGTTGAGTAAAATTTTGAAATGTACGTGTTATTGAAACCCTCAGGAATTAAATTAGAATTGAACTTTTATTTTTTAAAGTTATTTAGAATTTAATTGGATTTTATAAAAACACTTTTTTTTGTATGAATAAAAATTGATTTGATGTGATAAAAATTAATTGACCCCAAACCCTGATTTTATAATCCCCATTTACTTAAGTCTTTCCAATTAAGAAAACTTTCTTCATATGTTTATTTTAGAGGGGGAAAAGCTTTAAGTGAGTTGTATACTAAAATAAAATGACGATATAAAGTAAACCAAGAGGCAATTGTAATATACAGAACCAACTAATAAGACTGGTAAAGACTGAACATTTCAAACTACAAGCAGAACTTATTCTTCCACAATAACCTATATAGAATATGTTTTTCTCTAACTGGAAGACCAATATCTTCACCAAGATTTGTTTTGTTTCCAATTGTGCATTTCATTATAAGATTACTCTTTTGATTACGCTCTCATCATTCGCACAGTTGCTTCTCATCAGTGGGTTTAATTAGTTGCAGCATCTAACCAGCTGGTGTCGTATCTATTGGTTTCTCAGCTGGGAATGAACATAGGGGCGAGGGATGATGGGGTGGGGGGGGGGGGGGGTGATTAGATTTCCACGTTCTCTGGACCCCACCTTCTCTCTCTCTCTCTCTCTCTCTCTCTCTCTCTCTCTCTCTCTCTCTCTCTCTCTCGCTCTCTCTCTCTCTCTCTCTCTCTCTCTCTCTCTCTCTCTTATGCACCTATGACAGAATATCTTGTCAGCACCAATTACTGTAAGTAGCAGATACCGACAACAGTAATAACACCAACATCTTTACGATATTAATTAATCATTTCTTTTTCGTCTGGTTATTTGATTTCCTTCCAATGATTTCTGCGTATCGGTTACTTATCACCATCGTTACTCAGATAGAATTCAATTAGTGTAAAAAAGTTATTTGCCGCACCTTTGTGCTCGAGTATTTTTTACCTTACATTACTCAAGGAAGAATGGCTGTTTGTGAAATTAACAAACAATACCAGTAGTTCACTGAATGATCCATCAAATAAATACAGAAATAGGTAGGAGTGAATGAACACCATATCCCCATTTCTAAGATGAAACCAGTATTCATCGCAAAGTTTCTGATACTTAACTTTCGGTCTCTTTCGTTTCTATTTATGACCACTTCCACCCACTGTCAGTTTCATCTTTCACGCATTATTCTTAAATATTCCTTTTCCGAGGATATTTATTATTATTTTCTTTTTTTTTTGCCATGTCCATAAGAACAATGTTTTTAGATCCGGTGTTGAAGATCTCTGTTTGGTAAGTTCTCTAAAAAATAATTGCATTAGTACTTACATAAATCTAGTACTGGCTGATTTAATGGTCATTAAATATTAAGAAAACGCACGGTTGGTTCAATCAAATCACCGATTGCTTGCTGTGTTGCAATAATTGTGGTCCTAGGATTACTCCTGCAAAGTGCTGCAGGAAACTGTTTCACATTCACGATCTGTCGTCACTCAAACATCTATGTTCAATGTATTTTCTTCCGTAAGTATTATTATATTATCCCCATAACACATATTCAGTTTCGCGTAAAGAACATAAACTATTCACATAAAAAAATCATACTCTCCACGTAATAAAAAAAATAGTTTTTTAACAACTGAGAAACAAAACTCATTTTGAAGTCAACATAAATCTTGAAAACTGAAAATGTTTTCCAGACCGAGTAAGGGAAGTCATTCAACCAGTACCTGATTGTTAGTGTGTCGTTTTTGTTTATGGCTCTTGTGATTTCAAGTGGATATCCTTTCACTCAGTCGGTAACCCATCATGTGCTGGAAGTAAATAGCGCATTGATGCCCAATATATATTTTTGATATAACTTCTCCCACTCTATTTCTGCACATATATAGATTTCCCTATGCATATAAACATGAAGAGCGAATACCCGTATACATACATACTCAAAATACAGACAGACACACACACTTATATATATATATATACACACACACACTTATATATACACACACACACATATATATATAGATATATATATATATATATATATATATATATATATATATATATACATATATATATATATATATATATATATATATATATATATATATATATATATATATATATATATATATATATATATATGTGTGTGTGTGTGTGTGTGTGTGCGTGTGTGTGTGTATGTGGAAAATTAATCATTCATCAAAAGCCAGATACAAACATACTAATTAACTACAATGAAAAAAAAGAGATGAATTGATTTTAATTCTCTGTACATAAAACCTGAATTCAACACGAATAAGTATAGGGGAATTGTCATCATCGTTTAACTTTTTTGTGGCTAAGTCGTATGTTGCTGTCTTCATAGTTTTTTGGACCAGGGTTCGATTCCCCGGCCTACCAGAAGCTATTAACTTTAAGATGATTCCCCTAGATATTAAGGGAGTAAAATATATGGCTTAGTTGACCATGAAAACCACACCTAAATGTACAAAATTTAGCATTAATTGAAAGTCAAGTACAAATATACTACCTAGCTACAAAGGTGGAGATGGGTCGTTTTCAATTCCAAGTACAAAAAGCTTGAATTCGACAGGTATCAGTATAGTAGAAAAGTCGTCAAGTTTTATCTCTTTGTGGATAAATGGTATATCACTGTCATCCCAGTTTATCGGACCTTGGTTCGACTCCACTGCCGACCAGAAGCTATTATCTTTGAGTTGATTCCGCTTTGGGTCTTTAGTCCCGAGGTACAGAGAGAATTCAGATATCAAGGGAGTTACATAACGGATTTTGAGCGAAGCGAAAAATCTATTTTTGGGTGAGATAGCCATGTCGTCCTGATGGAAGTTCCTATAGGGTAGCTTCCTAGGGTATATTACAACTACGGCGATATTCCCAGAGAATTTACCTTAAGGTACCAGAATTCTAACTCCTAGAGCGAGTATCCCTCGTGAAAGGGATATCGCGACATATCAGAGGACGTATTCTAGACACGTCACATGGCAATCTACGACCTGAACAGAGATTTCGTCTCGTAGGAGGTGATTGACGAGATACGAATTCGGGAAAAAAAAGGGGAGCCGCTCCCAAGGCTTCCCTATCCCCCGATTCGTATGCGTGCCTGGCGCCAATCCTGGCGCCATCTGTATTCCTTGGAGCGTACACGAGGTGCTACAGATACTGTATGTAGGGAGGGGTCCTACAGCCCTTTCTTAGAAAGGCAAGGGCGGGTCCATCAGGACGACATGGCTATCTCACCCAAAAATAGATTTTTCGCTTCGCTCAAAATCCGTTTTTTGGGCTCAAGCCATGTCGTCCTGATGGAAGTGTACCAGAGCATTACTGTATCTGTGGATTCTCAGAACGTGCCGTACTCCCCGGAGGTATTTATTCCCGGTCGACTAGACCTACAGACCTAAGATGTTACCGTTATACATCTTTTCAACTAACTATAAACTATGTTAGAGCTTCCTGCCCCCTACAGGGAAGAGTCCTACTAGACTCTGGAAAGTCTCGAAGAGTACATATATCTATGTATGAATACCAGGCAAGCTAATATAGTGGTCTCGCCCTATATTAAGTAAAGCATAGTTTGTATAGAACCACTGCGTCAATATATTGACCAGTAATCCGCACAATACTTGTATTGGACAAAGGTTTATATCCGCATAGGAAGAAACTAATAAAACCGCCCTCGTCCCTTTATGGGACGGAGTCCTCCCATTAGGGGACTTACATAAACCAATGCAACATAGCTTGCATAACAGAACAATTCTATCAGAATTATCCCAGATAAGATACATAGAATTAAAATGCTCAATTATACCAATAAATTGACACAGGTGAAAGAGACGCAAGGTTCTCAAGAACAAGTTTATTGACAGATAATAAACAGACAGGTTAACAACAAATATATATATTTATATAAAAGAGGATAACCCAAAACTTTAAGCATAAGTATGATAGTAAACAGAACTTGTTTATCTGAAAGAAAAACCATTAAACACCACTTTAATAAGATACCAAGGTATCAAGTCATAAAAAGTCTGTATTACAAATCAATCACATTAGCGTTAGAAACGCTTGGCACACATGTCTGAACTTATGCTAGGTTCACCTTTGAAAGAAGGAACAGTCTATATGGGCACTTGGTGCCCTCATTTAGTTTGTAGTACAGTATGTACCTACACACTCACCCTGGACTTAATCGTCCCAATTAAGACCACTGTTCCTCGCAGAGTTAAACAGTAGGGTTAACTACACGACCCACTGCTACCACAGATCTCTTAAGTTCCTCTACTTGCTTCGCATAGTGGCGAAAGAACACCCTGGAAGACTTCCAGCCCGTGTATGAACGGAGATGTTCAAAATCCATACAATTAAAGAAATTTAGGGATGAGGCAACTTTCCTCGGATCGTGACCTGCGGGTGTACTGTCAGGATCCGCTCTGCGAATAAAATATGTGATTTTCGCTCTGAGTTGATTCAGAGATAAATTTGAGCCTGATGTTTCTCCCCTGAATAGTTGACCACCCTTGAAGTCTGAAGTTCTACGAAGATAGACCTTTAGGCATTCTACTGGACATAGAGATGCATCTTCTTTCAGAGGGCAGATTCTCCAGGGACCCCACCTGTTGGTGGGTAACTCATTCTTGGCGAGAAACGTAGGATCCGGAAACAGGTTCAGCTCCCCCCCATCCAGGAACTGAACACAACCTGCCTCTCTCGAGAGGGCTATGATCTCACTAACCCTGGCCCCGGACGCGAGTGCAAATAGGAAAATAACTTTTTGCGTCAAATCCTTTAACGCACATTCTTCATTGCTCAACAGGGAGGCAAAATGAAGAACTTTGTCTAAAGACCAGGAGATGGGCTTTGGAGGTGCTGAAGGTCTGTGCCTAGCGCAGGCTTTCGGAACTTTATTAAAGATCTCGTTACCTAAGTCGATCTGGAAGGCAAATAAAATGGGTCTCATCAAAGCAGATTTACACACTGAAATCGTGTTAGCTGCCAACCCTTGGCCATGGAGGTGGATGAAGAAAGATAAGCAGAAGTCTGTTGAGATCTCCTGCGGATTCTTTGCCTTTACAAAGGCCACCCATTTTCTCCAAGATGACTCATATTGCCTTCTAGTCGATTTGCACTTTTATTCCTCTAGGAAGTCTATGCTGGCTTTCGAAATCCCGAAACGCTTTCTCACCGCTAGGGCGAGAAAATCATGAGCTGCAGGGTCTGGGTTTTCTGTAATGAAGCACAGACAGTCGACTTCTGGACTCGCTGGGTCAGAACTGGATGTGGTAGCGGCACGAACTTCATCTGTAGTTTCAACGCCAAGGGGAACCACATACTGTTCGCCCACTTGTGGGCCATTATTGCCGCTACCCCCTTGAAGGATCTCAGTTTGTTGAGGACCCTGAACAGAAGGTTGTGAGGAGGGAACAGATAAATCCTGGACCATCTGTTCCAGTCAAGGGACATTGCGTCCACTGCCCATCTGTTCCAGTCAAGGGACATTGCGTCCACTGCTTCCGCTAAGGGGTCCTCGTACGGGGACACGTACAGGGGCAACTTCTTGTTGTCTTTCGTCGCAAAGAGGTCTATTTGCAGTTCTGGGACTTGATTCAGAATGAAGGAAAATGATCCTGCGTCTAAGGACCATTCCGACTCTATCGGTGTGAACCTGGATAGAGCGTCCGCTGTCACATTGCGGACTCCTTGAAGGTGAACTGCCGACAGGTACCACTTCTTCTTTTCCACCAATCGGAAAATGGCTAACATCACTTGGTTGAGAGGTGGTGACCTCGACCCTTGTCGATTCAAGCATCTCACAACCACCTCGCTGTCCGTCACCAATCTTATGTGGATCGAGTGACGCGGGGAGACTTTCTTTAAGGTAAGGAGCACTGCCATAGCTTCTAGAAAGTTTATATGAAAGGTCCTGAATAGCTTGGACCAAGTCCCCTGGACTTTTTTCCGATGAGAGTGACCTCCCCATCCCTCCTTTGAGGCGTCTGAGTGAATCCTCATCGACGGGGGAGGTGGCTGAAGAAGAACCGACTTCTTTAGATGTCTGGCTTGGGACCAAGGTCTGAGAAGAGTACGTAGCCGAGGCGGCACTGGTCTTCTCAGGTCTCTTCGCGCGTTTGATGCATACCTTCTCCAAACTCCGGTTGCATCCTTTAGCTGTGCTCTTAGCACTGGGTCTGTCACTGAAGCAAACTGGAGAGAGCCTAGTACCCTCTCCTGTTCGCGTCTTGATATCTTTTCGGAATCTAGAAGTCTCTTGACAGAGCCCGCTATCTCCTTCCTTTTCTTCGTCGGGATGGAGAAACTGTGTGACAAAAGGTCCCAGTGGATTCCCAGCCACTGGAACTTTTGGGATGGAGAAAGTCGAGACTTTTTCTTGTTGATCTTGAAGCCTAGGTACTCTAGGAACTGGATCACCTGACTGGAAGCTTGCAAGCATTCGGTCTCGGATGCTGCCCACACCAGCCAGTCGTCCAGGTAGGCTACTACCTGAATTCCCTTTAGGCATAATTGTTTGAGAGCTGCGCTCGCAAGCTTCGTGAAAATCCTTGGGGCTATGTTTAGCCCGAATGGCATGGCTCTGAAGGCGTACAGTTTCCGTTGTAGCCTGAACCCTAGGTAGGGGGAGAGTCGACGGCTGATTGGAATGTGCCAATAGGCGTCTGACAAGTCTATAGAGACTGAGTATGCCCTCTTGGGCAGTAAGGTCCTTATGTGTTGCAGTGTTAGCATCTTGAATTTGTAATTCACTATGAACTTGTTGAGTGGTGACAAGTCCAGAATGACTCTGAGCTTTTCCGAGTCTTTCTTGGGAACACAAAACAGCCTCCCTTGGAATTTGATGGACTTCACCTTTCGGATCACATTTTTCTCCAACAGTTCTTGAACATACTCCTCCAAAACGGGGGTGGAGTGTTGGAAAAACCGAAGGCATGGGGGTGGAGTGCTGTACCAGCTCCAACCCAGTCCATTCTTGAGTAGGCTTTGGGCCCAGGGATCGAAGGTCCAGCGATCCCAAAATTTCATCAGTCTCCCTCCTACCGGTATCATTTCACTTGGACTGCCGTCCTGAGGTCTTGCCTCCCTGACCACGACCACCTCTGAATCCCCTTCCCCTTGAGGGGCGCTTAGACGAGCCTCTGGCTGCTCCTCTAGGTTTTGCACGAAAGGAAGAAGACTGTCCTTCGAACGTTGGGGCGAATGTGGTTGACTGACCTGGCACAGCCTGGGGTACCCACTGAAAAGCAGTCGGGGTTTGTGCCACCATCTAGGGCACTGGAGGCAAAGGCAATTGCAGTTGCTGTTGCTGTCTATAAGGCTTGGCTGGCCGAGATGGTAGCCTAGTCCTCATATTCTTCCTCTTTGGTTGAAGACCCTCATCCGGGGAAGATTTTCTTTAGATAGCCAGGCCCCACTTCTGGAGAAGGTTTGTATTCTCCACGGCGGCCTTATCAACAACCTCTTTGACCACATCGGTAGGGAAAAGGTCTTTTCCCCAAATGTTGGAGGAGATTAATTTCCTTGGTTCGTGTCTCACCGAAGCCCCGGTGAACACGAACTCCCTGCAAGCTCTCCTCGCCTTGATGAAGCCATAAAGGTCCTTCGTCACTGTGGCTAGGTGAGACTTAGCCACTACCATGAACATTTCATGGACCTAAGGGTCACTTGCCATTGTCTCAAGAGTAGTCTGATGAGACATTGAGGCAGCCAGTCTTTCTTTGGTCTTGAACTCTCTTCGTAAAAGAGATTCGGACAGCTTGGG
This sequence comes from Palaemon carinicauda, assembly GCF_036898095.1. Taxonomy (NCBI): domain Eukaryota; kingdom Metazoa; phylum Arthropoda; class Malacostraca; order Decapoda; family Palaemonidae; genus Palaemon; species Palaemon carinicauda. The sequence goes on along the minus strand of NC_090725.1, from coordinate 153,713,394 downwards.
GAGGTCCTCGCCGAATTGCCGTCCGGCAATATCAGCCTCCAACTTTCCCACTGAGAATGTCAGATGGACATCCTTCCAGTCTTTGTGGTCCATAGGCAGAGCCAGCGACAAGGGTTTACACTCCTCCAGGGAGGGGCAAGGCTTGCCGGCCTCGACTGCCTTTAGGACAGCCGCAAACCCTTTTTGTAAAAAGGGGAAGGCTCTATCAGGAGAGGACACAAAAGAAGGGAGTTTCTTGCTCAATGCAGCTACCTTCGAATTAGAGAAGCCCCTCTCTTTCATCGAGGATGAATGTAGGGCTTGAGCCTTAGCGTGGTCAATAATAATGACCTCCTTCGGCTCTGTCTCCTCCCTTGAAGCTGGTTCTTTTCTCAGCCGGACATAGCAGTCCGGATATGATGCCTTGCTGGGCCAGAATTCTACCTCCTCTAGGGGAATTGAACCCAGCTTATCCGAGATGACGATCTTTCCAGTCGTCATCGGCATGTGCTCAGCATACCTCCATGGGTTAGCATCTGAGCATATGGGAAGGTCTTTCACATTGAGCCTTTTCTGGGGCCCATGTGATTCTGCTAGGGACTGCATACGCAGTTCCATTGCAGCCGCCTTCTCCTGATTCTCCTTCTGCATTTGTTGGATCATTCCAACAATCGAAGAGAGGGCCTGTCCCAGTTCTACTGGGAGACCAGCTGATGTTGAGGGGATAGGCTCCGGCATCGGAACCGGAGTAGCCGACACCTCGTCGACCTCATCCTCTACGACATCCGGGGTTTGAACTTAATCCTGACCTTCTGCCAGGAGGTCTTCTTCCAAACGTTTGTCCAGGTCAGACATCCTGTCACACAACTGGATGTCTTGCATCGCATCTGCGACTTCCTCGTCCACCTGGACTTGATCTTGAGGGATCTCCTCTTGAGGCTGGGGAATCACTGCCTCAGCTGATGCCTGGGGAAAAAGATACGCCCTCATCTTCTCACTTGGAAGATAAGGGCCAGAGGTGTTCTTCTTGAAGCCCCTTACCCAAGTACGAAGCTTCTCCCTTGCTATATCCCTTGATTCCGCCGTTCTAGGGGAATCAAAAGCCTCAGTAATCAGGTTAGTGCATACAGTACATACCTGAGGGTCCCAATACTTGAGATCATCCTTGGAGACAGCGCATGCTGCGTGTCTCCTACAACACTTATGTCCGCAGAGGTTCTTGCTGCGGACATTGCAGAAAACATTTCCGCACTTCGGAGGGTCCTCCTGTAAAGAGAAGAAATTTCCATGAGTATCAAGTGAACTATGTATCACTGGATATGCATAGTATAGCATAACAATTCATAAAGGAAAGACACACACTTGTGTTTCCCTCACAACCCATTGTTGTAGCCTTCCAGATAATAAAATCAAAATGGTTTATCTCTTCTAGAGTAACCAATGCAAGGTTTCCAGAGGAAACAGGTGGAGCTCACACCTAGGCAATGATTTTAAAATCCTGGATAATAGACAGGGAAGAACTCTGCTTCCTATCTGAGGGCAACAGCAAAGGGCTGTGCAAGAAAACACAATAGTGTTAGAAGATACAGTGCTGTACCTAAACCTTTACTATAGTTTTCTTCTTACTGTATGTGCTATACAGAAGAATACTAGTACAGTATAGGAGGATGTGTGCCGGCCTGCCTTTGCCGGCCGGCACACACCACAACTAGCTTTAAAGTATACTACTTAACAGCTATAGGGCGGCAGCACTCTGGTTCAAATGCCTGTGCCGGTCGGCAGCAGCTGCCGGCCGGCAACAGCCAGTGTTGGCCGGCAATGACTGCCGGCCAGCAACTACACAAGGTAGTACCCAGCTGCCGGCCACACTCTTGGTGACCGGCAGACAAGAACTGACATAAGCCGGCCGGCAAAGGTACAAGACCGATGCCAGCCGGCAGCAAAAGAACCAGAAGACTACACCTGCCCGGCTGCCGGCCTCATAGGCCGGCAGCCGGCCTCATAGGCCGGCAGCCGGGACAGGTACAGCACTAGAAGAAAATAGAATGGATGCCGGGATAAGAGTGTACACAACCCCCCAAGCCCGGCAACCGAAAGAGTGCATATAAGGAAGGGGAGAAACTTAATTCAGGCTTCCTTGACCAATGCCGTCCGGCTCTGGCGGCAGGCATGGATGAGGGACCAAGAGAGGTCCGGGCAGCACTCGAAAACATAAGACCCTTGCTGGCCAGCATCTCTGCCGGCCGGCAATGGGCTTAGTCAATTCCACATCCCAACCTATACTAGGTCCAGAAGTAGAATGACGTACAGTACAGTAATACCCCTGCCGGCCAGCTCTGCCGGCCGGCAAGGTACAGTACAGTAATGGCTAGGCCATTACGGAGATAGAGGGGGAAGGGACAAGAGGGTCCTGCCAACCTTGCTTTAGTGACAGATCACCCGCAGCCAAGAACTTTGTCTTAGCCTAAGGGAGATCTAAGGGAAAAGGCCAGCAATACTTGCCAGCTTCCAGAGCACCAAAGCAAGGAAGGCGTTGCTATTCCCAAGGGAAGAACTTATCCTCCCCCGAGAACAGCAACAGGACTTAGTCTGGTCGATCACAAAAGAAGGAATCATAACTTATAGAAACCTTCGGTAGTGACCTAAGGGAGCTAAGCTCCCTTTGTAAGTGTTAGGTCAGCGAGGGAGACTCTGCCCCAAGCCAGACAACACGGACTCAGACTAAAAACTCTGTTGTTCTGTCCCTCTTTGAACCAGACTTACTGGAACAGGAAGGTACAGTAACACCCTAGTATAGTTTTATCGAAAATAAATTCGGAAAAAACCACTTAGGGATAAGCCCAAGGCTTAAACAGAGGGAAAGGGATTGCATACCTTCTCCGAAGAAAAGAAAGCAACCGGGGAGTAAGATAAAGTATACTAAGGCTCCATAAGCAATTAGCCTAGGCACCAAGAGAATCGATTACCTAATTCACCGAAACTCACACGTATACAATCTTGGAAATATTCCACACAGTCTTAAATGTATAAAATATAGCCTAAAGCTTTAATAAAATTTTAATTACACTCGGAAAAACCAAAATCATGCATGAAGTACTAGGACCAAACGACTAGGCTACATGGCCTAGCGTAGGCCAGAATGGCGAATACTTCGCCAAATAATACTAAGCACGAAAGGAAATCCTATGTAAAGCTAAATAGCTAGAATTTATTAAAGCAAAACAACCAGGAATGTCACTCTGACTAACTAATTTATACCTAGCGAGTGACAGTGTCCAGGACACCTCTGGTAGGCTACGGCTCTTGTATCAAAGATTAATCCTATTAATCACTCAAAATTTTACCAAGAGCCTACATTTATACATAACAGACACTATACTCAACTTATCCGAGGTCAACGAAGACGGAGAAGCCATGAAAAGCTGAATAAATCCAAGATTTGCGAGAAAAACAGGAAAAAACACCGAGTTGTTAAGCTACGCAAAAAGGAATACAGATGGCGCCAGGATTGGCGCCAGGCACGCATACGAATCGGGGGATAGGGAAGCCTTGGGAGCGGCTCCCCTTTTTCTTTCCCGAATTCGTATATCGTCAATCACCTCCTACGAGACGAAATCTCTGTTCAGGTCGTAGATTGCCATGTGACGTGTCTAGAATACGTCCTCTGATATGTCGCGATATCCCTTTCAGGAGGGATACTCGCTCCAGGAGTTAGAAATCTGGTACCTTAAGGTAAATTCTCTGGGAATATCGCCGTAGTTGTAATATACCCTAGGAAGCTACCCTATAGGAACTTCCATCAGGACGACATGGCTTGAGCCCAAAAATAGGGCTTATATGAATATGAAAAAAAAACACGTCTAAATGTGCAAAATTTATCATATATATTAATATATATATATATATATATATATATATATATATATATATATATATATATATATATATATATATATATATATATATATATGCCTATATATGTATATACAGTATATATATATATATATATATATATATATATATATATATATATATATATATGTATGTATATATATATATATATATATATATATATATATATATATATATATATATATATATATATATATATATATATATATATATATATATATATATATATATATATATATATATATATATATATATATATACCGTGTATATATATATAAATATTTACATACATATATATATATATATATATATATATATATATATATATATATATACCTATATATATATATATATATATATATATATATATATATATATATATATATATATATATATATATATATATATATACATATATATATATATATATATATATATATATATATATATATATATATATATATATATTACCATGCTAGGCAGTACATCTTAGTATTCCATGTTTACCAACGGTTATACAAGTATCATTGGATTAAAAACCTGGTGAAGTAACGAGAAATTTGGGTGTGGAAGAAATGCCCCCTAATCTTGATGAAGGGACTGGCAGGATTATGACGGAATAGGTTTAAGGCAACAGAATAGATGACTCATTGGCTTCGACTCCTGATGCCTGGCAGATGATCTTATTATAATCAGTAAAGACCATCAGGGGTCACTTGCCTTAGTTAGATAGACACTGCGCATCAGAAGGAACTGGGAATCCTTTGATGAATTTAGATTCGACAATGAATCCTCTATGGAGATACTCAGTGTATGGAAAGAGAAAATGACAGAATGGCCCCAGTCCTGAGCATAGCGGGGTGCTAAGAATTTCCCGGTATATCAATACTAAAAGAAAATTAAAAATTGGTAATAGGAATGTTAAAACCATGAAACAGATTCTGAAGTTACAGCAAGTGGCGGATGAATTTATGAAAGATGGTTTGGATATATCGATTCTAAGTAAAACACGTTGTAAGGGTATTGATAAAGAACTCTTAGATCAAGGTCATATACATATCTACTCAGGAAGAACAGATGGTATAGGAAGAAAATGGGCTGGAATGATAATGACACCAAGAACAGAAAAGTCGGTAATGAAATGGAGAGCTTCAATTAGTAGATTGTTTCTTGCACAGTTTATATCAACGCAATGGAATATGAGTATTATAGTTTGCTATATACAAACAAATGATTCCCCTGAAGAAAGGAAAGATCAGTACTATGAAAAACTGCAGAATGTAATAGATGAGATCAATGAGAGAGATATAAGAAACCTAATTAGTGACTTTCGATACTAAAATTGGAAGGAACAATTAAGGTATAGATAATGTGATTGGGGCTGGGGGACTTGGCAAGATGGCAAATGAAAATAGAGCCCATTTTATAAGTTTTTGTTCAACAAACAGTCTTGTTTTTAGAGGTACTCCTTCCCAGCACATGGACATCCATAAATATACATGGACTTCACCATGTGATGATTACAAAAAATCAAATATATAACATAGCTATTAATAAATAAGTTATAGAGTTGCAGACATTGATAGTGATTACCAGCTTTTAATGGCCACGCTGAAATTAAAAATGAAAGCACCCAACAGAAATGTAAATAAAATACCTAGACTTGATACAACTAAGCTTCTAGATCTAGAAGATGAGCAAAAAGAGACATATGCTATTGATTGTAGGAATCGATTTGCAGCCTTAGAGACTTAAGGAGACGAAGAGCAGACAATTAATG
>NC_090725.1:153655223-153702723 GCF_036898095.1 Palaemon carinicauda | reverse complement strand
CATATCTTCTAAAGATATTGACTCAGCAGAATCCTCCCTTGAAGGCCTTTCTTCATCTGATGAGGAAAGAAGATCCTTATTTACTGGAGGTGTGGGTACAGGAAGATCATCTGAATGGGGAACGGGTCTCATAGCAGATGGAAGGTTAGGATATTTGATCTTTTTCCTAGAAGATGCATTGAAACCAGTTATATCAGTTAAACAAAAATAGCAATCATCTGCGTGGCTTCGGGGCTCTCTCCAAACTATCGGGACTGCAAAGTTGAAAGCCGCTTTCTTGCCATTAAACCATGCAGTTAGTCCATTGTAGCAGGGTTTACTACAGATGTGTGGAGTCCAATACTTGTCCTGATCACCAATTTTACAGTCAAAATAGTGAAAGTAGGCTGTTCTGAGGAGGGAAGTGATGGTTCGACGCTGTGCAACTGAGTTCAGAAGCTCCTCAAAATCAGTATCCTTCAGCACCTCTCGGATATTAGGTTTGACAAAGATGACCTCTTTGAGCTTAGCAGCACTAACACTGGGAACACAGTAAACAAGTGTTGGAAGGCAGAACCATTTTTGTCCCACGCCTTCACGAAATTCTTCATCAAACCAAGCTTGATATGAAGAGGAGGAGGAAGCACCTTATTCATGTCCACCAGAGGATTCCCCTTGACGCTGTGTTCGCCAGGAACAAAAGTGATTCCAGATCCCCAGTCTTTTTGCTTGTAATGCTGGGATACAGCTCGACTATCCCAGAGACAGAGAAAACCACAGTACTTTGTGAAGCCCGCTTGCATACCCATAAGAAGACCAATGACCTTGAGGTCCCCACACAGACTCCATTGGTACTCGCTGTACTTAATAGCTTCTAAAAGAAGCTCCATATTGTCATAGGACTCCTTTAGATGGACAGAGTGTGCAATGGGAATGCTGGGATATTTATTCCCGTTGTGCAGAAGCACAGCCTTGAGACTTCGATTGGAAAGCCTATGAAAAGACGCCAGTCTGAAGGATTATGTGGCAAACCAAGGGAGGTGAACAAGCCAGGTATGTTTGTGGAGTAGCACAACTTGTTTTCCATGTCGAAAAAGGAAGCAAGGTCTTTGTTCCGATTCCTGAAACTGGTGATCCTTACATCTTCCTGGACTAGGTTCCACTGTTTAAGCCGAGAAGCCGAGAACTGTGACTGCTGTTTTGACAGATACGAATCACGAGCAAGATCATTCAGGTCTTCTTGCGTGATCCAGTGTGGCTCGTTGCCACTTGTTCCTGAATATGTAGACTCCATATCTTCTAAAGATATTGACTCAGCAGAATCCTCCCTTGAAGGCCTTTCTTCATCTGATGAGGAAAGAAGATCCTTATTTACTGGAGGTGTGGGTACAGGAAGATCATCTGAATGGGGAACGGGTCTCATAGCAGATGGAAGGTTAGGATATTTGATCTTTTTCCTAGAAGATGCATTGAAACCAGTTATATCAGTTAAACAAAAATAGCAATCATCTGCGTGGCTTCGGGGCTCTCTCCAAACTATCGGGACTGCAAAGTTGAAAGCCGCTTTCTTGCCATTAAACCATGCAGTTAGTCCATTGTAGCAGGGTTTACTACAGATGTGTGGAGTCCAATACTTGTCCTGATCACCAATTTTACAGTCAAAATAGTGAAAGTAGGCTGTTCTGAGGAGGGGAGTGATGGTTCGACGCTGTGCAACTGTTGTGAAGTCCCCACACACGTAGCAGAAAGAATTGGCCTTGTTGAGGCATCCTCGATGTTTTGACGTGCTCGAAGTCATCGGTGAATATGAAAATATAACAAAGTAAAACTAAATCATATGCAAGGCAATAAAATGTGCATTGGAAAATGTAATACTAATATTTAGCTACCCAAAAGATGTGTAACATGATAGTTGAGGGACACCAACCTCCTGCGCCACCTGCGAGATAACCTCTTCCAATGACTGTCAGAGCACTACTGAGTGTGGATTGAGACCTGCTGCCCTAACTGCCAAAATAATAATAACTTAAAAGATAAGCCATAAGTCTCACAATAATAGAATTAACCCTGAATGCAAATACGCCTTTATGTACCGTATATGCTTAAAATGCACACTATGCATATAAAAAAAAAAACTAGAGGTGATGAGTAAAAATGGATTTCAAATTTAAATTCAACACCCCAAAATTAGGTAAAATCGGGTATTTATATGCTTGCCTCAATTTCTTTGTAAACCAGTGTAACCTGCCTGCTCTGTTGGTTGAATAAAATATAGCTTTCTTTCTATTTTAATGCAAATAATTTTTGTAAATATTTTATATATTACTGAGGGTAAACTTATTGGGCGGTAATTTTCCAGGCCTTCTGTGTCTTTTTATGAAATAATAAACGATAATGTTTTTCCAAGCTGAAGTCATAGAGCAATTTTGCAAACATTTTGTGTAGAGTTCAGCGAAATTTAATATCATGAAATATCCTCCATCTACTATTAGATCATTTATTAGGCTGTCTTCTTGTACTTTGCATCTTTTTATGCCTTTTAAATCTTTCTTTACCTCTGCTGTTACTCTCGGTACAGCCTCAGGAATTTCATTATTGCTCTTGGCAAAGTTATTTCTTGTTTCGGCATTGTACAATGTTGTATAAAAATCCTCGGCTATTTTCATCACTGCCTCTCTTTTGTTGTTATATCTATTTTCATCCGTTAAAGTAAATATCTGTTGGCATCCTATTTACGTATTTCTTGCGTTTCTATTTTGTTCATTGTTTTGGGATAGTTATGCTAATTCTATATTATCTCACTTGGATTTTACCCTTATTTCCAATCAATGGCTAATTAGATTTTTGGTGTTTTCTGATAGTTTTTTTTTTATATTGTTTTGTAATTTTTCCACCGATCTCTTGTGCTGATTACAGTACAGATTTTGTTAAATTACTGTCCATTTCTTCTTTATTTGCCTTCATTTGGTCATATACCTGGGAGTAGCCATTTGTATGGCTAGATTGAACTCAACATAACTTTTTGTTATTACAGGAGTGTTTATTTTCTTTCTTAAAATACTTTTTTTCTTCCTTTTCTTTGATCTACATAAATTTTACTTCAAACAATTCTATGATCGCTTGACTTCAATTTATTTAACACTATCACATATTTAACCAAATCAAATTTTACACTAACAATAAAATATATTTCCTTTATCTTCTCCATTTTTATTTTAAGAAGGTGCTAATGATTATTAGATTGATTTTTGGCAAAACTGACAACTATGTCTCCTATGTTGTGTCATGTGCCAAATCCCAATTTGCCTACACCTGATTCACCTTTTCTTGACTTACTTAACATAGAAGTCACCAAAAACAAATGCAAATAGAGTCTTATGTTTTTTCAAGATATATCCCGATCTTCATAAACGCACACACACACACACACACACACACACACATATATATATATATATATATATATATATATATATATATATATATATATATATATATAGATATATATACATGTGTGTGTTTGTGTGTGTACTGTATATATAGTAAAATGTGGAAATTTATTTTCATTTCTTATAATTTTGGTCTTGTTTCTTTTTAATCACTATGTTCGTGTTTCATTTAAAATTTTAAAGGGCATTGTTGGCTTCGCCGGACAGTATAAGGGAAAGGGGAAAAAATAATGTGCCTATAGGATGGACATACTGACAAGCAGTACTCGAGGACTATTCTCCTTTGTCAGCCATCCATATTGCCAAGCTTTTTCAGCCCTCTCAACTCCGCCCTTTGAGTACGTCGCCTATCCGAACCTGGATAGGCCAACATACCCGATGTCTATGCCTTGCCAATGAAGGACCTGATGACCAAAGTCGATGCCATTTTGGATAGCCACTTGAGTTCCTTCAATACCTCCATCAACGCCTCCACTTTTGAAGTTAACATGCATACGATACAGATGCCCACCCTGTGACATGCTGGAGGGGCAACAAAGGCATCCACCCCCTACCAACACCCACTGGCCGCAGTTCTGCTACTACCATTCCAGATTTGGGGTTGCTGCAAAGATATATGAAACTTTCAAGTAACCCATATCTTGGGATGGTGGCCTCCCTTGTCACTCCGTGGTCACCTAATATGTCAGGTTGATAAGGGTCTTTATGGAAGGACAAGCTGTACATAACTGACCTTATTCAGATGATGTAACAAGCTTATATACAAACGGTTGAGAATAACCGTTTACTTCTAACATTGTCACTCTCCAGGAAACGACGTAGTTATTCTAAGCCTCGTAACATTCGTCTGGTAGCTGCCAACTGATCTAAGATCGTCACTCATGGGTATGAGACACTCACACTATTATTTGAGATCACCAAATACCATAACATTACCAATAACTGGTGCGAATTTCCTTGCCCATTTCCATCTCCTGGTAGCTGTGGCACATCGATGTTTAGTCAACAGAGACTCATATTCGTCAATACTTCCTCTACCTGCTCCCTCAGACCTCGCAATCAACTTCAGTGCACCTACGGATGCCTACGCCCCCCTCCTCCCGTTGTACCCGAAACTCTTCTATCCAGAACTTCGTGAAATGGCCATGTTTACGCCAAATATGACATTTATCACCAAATCATGACAATGGAATCTCCGGTGTTTATTAGATTCTGGCGTCTGGCTCCAGATCGTTTGGCAGCCACTAAAAGAACGTTCAGTGAAATGGAAGAAATGGGACTTTGCCACAAGGCCTCAAGCACATGGTCGTCACTCCTGCACATCATCCTGAAGAAGAATGGCTCCCTGTGTTCATGTGGGGATTACAGGCGTCTGAATATGCTCACAGAACCGAATCACTAACCCTTCCCCAATATCGCCAAAATTACCTCCTAATTACACAAAGCGAAAGTACTCTCTTCTCAGCCTCCACCTAGGGTATTATTAAACAATTTTACTATATTCAAACATCAACCCCAATGACAGTAGACAAGTAATAAGCTTATCTCTCTCTTCATAGCCAGATTGGTTAGATGTCCTTGCTGGTATTCTTTCAATTCAGAGGCCTTGATTTGAATCTTTCCCCAGCCAGAAGCATTAATCATAGATTTAATTTCCAGCGGATATACATACCCAAAGGTAGAATTCGATAATAAATGTCATTGTGGTTAATATTTACATTGATTTAAATCACAAGTGTCAATGAAAAATATTAATCATATATAATCACATGTAACAAACTCAGGAATAATCTTTCATTGTAGAGATCAGTTGATTTCAAGTTAACGAAAGATTCCTGAATTCAAAAGGAATACAGTAAACTTTTAGTAAACTTCTATCTCTCTTGATAGCATAGTTGGTTAGAGGTCCATGCCGGCATTGTTCCAACACAGAGGCATAGGTTTGAAGTCTTGTCCGGCCAGAGGCATTTATTATAAATGAATATCTAGTGGATATGCAATTCCCAAAGGGAGAATTTTATATTGAATTCCACTGAGGTTGATATCTATATTGAGTGTTAGTGATACATATGCATCATAAAAATCGACATGTAGCAAACTCGCTAATCAGCTATCATAGTGGAGATGGATTAATTTTAAGTCAAAGAGCAGATTCCTGAATTAAAAAAGAATATGTACAGTACATTTGTTATAAACTTATAACTCTCCTGATAGCATGTTGGTTAGAGTTCTTGCTGGCATTATTTCTAGACAGGGGCATAAGTTCAAATTCTTTCCCAGCTAGAAGCTTCTATCATAAATTAATTTCCAGTTGATATACATTTCTAAAAGTAGAATTCTATATCAAATGCCATTGAGGCTTATATTTACAAAGATTAGAATCAAAGGTGTCAGTGATAAATATTCATCATAAATAACCACGTGTAGAAAACTCACTAATCAGCTATCATGGTGGATATGGAATGATTTTAAGACTAATCTCAGATTCCTGAATTAAACAGGAATAAACAGAGTATACTTGTAACAAACATATATCTCTCTTGACAGCATGGTTGATTAGAGGTCCTTGGTGGTATAGTTTTGACTCAGAGGCATAGGTTCATATCCTTGCCCAGATAGAAGCATATACCATAAATGAATTTCCAGTGGATATACATTGCCAAAGTTAAAATTCGATATTAAATGTCTTTGTGGATGATACTTACATTGATAAAAATCACAATTGTTTGTGATAAATAAGGGCCTATTCATCATAAATAACCACGTGTAGCAAATTCACTAATCAGCTAATATGGTGGAGATAGGTCTATTTCAAGTCTAAGAACATATTCCAGAATTCGACAGGAATATGTACAGTAAACTTTTAGTAAACCTATATCTTTCTAGTTAGCTTGGTTGGTTAGAAGTCCTTGCTGGCATTGTTTCGAGCCAGAAGCATAGACTCGAATCCTTGCCCAGCCAGAAGTATTCATCATAAAGGAATTTCTAGTAGATATACATTCCCAAAGGTAGAATTCGATATTAATTTCCTTTGTGGTTGATATGAACATTGATTAAAACCACGAGTGTTAGTGATAAATACTCAACATAAATAATCACGTGTAGCAAACTCACTAATCAGCTATTATAGACGAGATGGGTTGATTTTAAGTCTAAGAAGAGATTATTTAATTTGGCGGGAACATGCACGGCAGACTTGTAATAAAACTTATATCTCCGGATTGCATGGTTAGTTAGAGTCCTTGCTGACCTTTGTTTCGAGTTAATGGCATATATTCGAAGCCTTGCCCAGCCAGAAAAATTTATCATAAATGGATTTCCAGTGGATATACATTCCCAAAGGTAGAATCTATATTTAATACCATTGTGGTTTATATTTACATTGATCAAAATGATGAGTGTTAGTGATAAATACTCATCAAAAATAGCCACATGTAGCAAACTCGCTAATCAGCTATCATGGTTAAGATTGGTTGATTTTAACTCTAAGTACTGATTCCTGGATTTAGAAGGATTATATACAGTAGATTTGTAATAAACTTATAACTCTCTTGATATCATGTCGGTTAGAGGTCCTTGCTGGCATTATTTCGAAACAGAAACATTGGTTTGAATTCTTGCCCACCCAGAAACATTTATCATAAATGAATTCCCAGTGGATATACATTCCCAAAGATAGAATTTGATATCAAATGCATGAGTAGTTGATATCTACATTGATTAAAATCATGAACGTTAGTAATAGATATTCATCATGAATAACCACGTGTAGCGAACTCACTAATCTGCTATTACGGTGGAGATAGATGGATTTAGAATTTAAGAACAGATTCTAACACTCGACAGAAATATGGACATTAGATTTGTAATAAACATATATCTTTCTTGATAACAGGATTGGTTAGAAGTACTAACTTGCAGTATTTCGAATCAGAGGTGCTGGTTCGATTTTTTGTACGGCCAGATGCTTCTTAGAAAAGGGCTAGGCCCACTACCAATATCTGTGGAAACTGCTGGCTTGAAGTAAGACCATCATGTGGAAGGGTAAGGACAGCACAAAGACTGTGGTTGAGGATGGCAATGTACTTGATCTTAAAAACCCTTTGTCTATTGTAAAGCATGCCTAACCGACCTGAGTAATGTAGTGATAACTGGGATAGTAGATGATATAGTGTCGATATACAGATATAAAGTTGATATATATATATATATATATATATATATATATATATATATATATATATATATTTATATATATATATATATATATATATATATATATATATATATATATATATATATATGTATATATATATGTATATATATAAACATATGTTATACTACAGTATAGTCCCGTGTCTGGGAACCAAAATATAATATAAAGTATATAATACAGCTAGCAAGCTACACAATCCTCACGAGTTCCAAACTCACCTGTTTGTTTTTACAATAAATCAGTTACATTTAGAAATATTAATATCTTAGCTTTGAGACAGTTATATAACTCCCAGACAGCAATATATAAATACACGGAATATCCAAAGGTCTCTTAACTACACCCAAAACAAAACTGGCTAATTATTATTGCAAATTATTTGAAACCACCTCTTACTTCGATTCTTTAACAGGATACCAGCGAATATGAAATAACCACTGGTGATTGAAATAATACTCTTTACAAAAATAAATATATTCTATAAAAATTACAACACTTTGAAAAGAATTTACATTAAAAACATAAATCACTCGAATTATTTAGTCTGAACAAAACTTAGATTAAAACATAAAAATGTTACGCTCTGAAAATTATATAATCACTTGACCTAAAATATTAAATCCCCATAAAACCTTAGACTAAAACAAAAGAAACAATTACACTCTGAAAATTAAATAATTAATTGACTTGAAACATTAAATCTGCATAAAAGCCTTAAACAAAGAAATAAATACTTATGAAAATTATACAATCACTTCTTTCACTTGAAATTACATTTCACACAACTAATTAGTTTTGACACTTATTGAAGAAGTTACATAAAGTAACTGATAAACTTACGTATTTAGCTCACGCGAAGTTAATCAGATAACGTTACAAGTATTCTTAACGTTTTTTACTTGCACAGGCCCAGTTACAAAAATTTACACAATACCAACACTCACCAAAACACAATAAATTTAAAATTTTCTGGCAATTTTTACACTATATATGCTGAGGCACAAAATCACTTAACAGAGGACACACTATAGGCTCATGAAGAGAGAGGGATTAACTTTGGCTCTTCACAGGACGGCTGCTTCTCTTCTGCTGCTATGCAGCCCCAGGGTGCCTATATATCAACTAGCTACTTCCAGAATATTCTAGGTTCAATATCTAGAAGCTTGGGGGTTGACCTAAGGGCGTAAGGTTGCCAGTGATTACTCTCTCGGATGCATACCTCCGCAACAGCGAGATGACTCTCTCAGCTAGCTCCCCTTCCCTTGGTCTTTGAAATGATAATTCTGGGTTTTCAAGAACCCTCCAAAACGTGTGGCAAATATAAGAACTGCTTATTTTCTCACAAACATGACACAATACCTCATAAAATATAAAATAAAAAACATTTACATAAGCCTTTGTTCATATCTCGTATAGATCTTATAATACTCCTAAACAGTTTACGTAAGACTTCGTAATAAAAATACGTGAAATAAAAAGTTAATTCTTAAAAATAACGTTAATTTACCTATACTGACTTGAATGAAAATAGCAATGTAATTAACGACGAAAGTCATACGTAACTTACATAACCCCCTTATATCTACATGAGAGGAACTCATCTTAAGAGCTGGCTATTCACTTCTTCAATGAACATATGACAGCATAAATAGTACCTGATTAACTTGTTTACTCTACACCAGACCACCTTCGTGAGAATATATATATATATATATATATATATATATATATATATATATATATATATATATATATATGTGTGTGTGTGTGTGTGTGTGTGTGTGCGTATATATATATATATATATATATATATATATATATATATATATATATATATATATATATATATATCATCATCATCTCCTCCTATGCCTATTCACTCAAAGGATCTCAACCAGATTTCGCCAGTCGTCTTCATCAACTCCTACTTCACTCTTAATAGTTCTCAGCCATGTTAGACTTGGTCTTCCAACTCTTCAAGTGTCTTATGGAGCCCAGCTGAAAGTTTGATGAACTAATCTCTCTTGGTAGTGCAAAGAGCATGCCCAACCCATCTCCATCTGCATCTCATTGTAATCTTATCCACATATGGCACTTCAATAATATCTCTTATATTTTCATTCCTAATCCTGTCCTACCATTTTACTCCCAGTATCTTTCTGAGGGCTTTGTTCTCAAATTTACTAAATCTATTGAAGGTTTTTTCATTGTCATATCATGACTAATGTCCGTTTCTTTAGTAACTCTGATCTCACTAAATTAATTTTCCTAGCCATTATCTGATTTTTCAATCTTTCACTAAACTCTAATTCTAAAGATCCAATATTTCAGCTCATAGTTCCTAAATATTTGAATATTTCTACATCGTTAATCCTTTCTCCTTGCAATGATATATCATTTCCATTGCATACTCTGTTCTCATCTTCTCTGTCTTTCTTCTATTCATCTTGAACCCAACCTCATATGATATTTCATGTATTCTAGTAAGCAAGCATTGAAAATCCTGTGATGTTCTGCTAATATGGACAGCATCATCAGCATACTCTAGGTCAGCCAATTTCCTATTACCGATCCAGTCCAGTCTTTTTCTACTACCTCTAATTATTCTACGCATTGCAAAATCCATAAGGAGGATCAACAACATAGGTGACAGTATATTCCCTTGGAGTACTCTGTTGTTCACTGGAAATTGATTTGATAAGACTCGACAAACATTAACTTTGCACTTGCTATGATAATGAACAGACTTACTTAAATCTACATAATTAAGAAGAATTCCATAATAATGAAGAACTGTCCACAAAATTGGCCGGTACACTCTATCAAAGGCTTTTTTAATAGTCCATGAATACCATTAAAAGTGGATTTCTAAATTGTATACATTGCTGTACATGACTTAAAATGAAAATTTGGTCAGTATAACTTCTACCTTTTCTAAATCCTCCTTGTCCGCCTCTCAGCTTTTTAGTAATCATTCTCTTTTGTTTCTTTAGAATAAGCATACTATATATTTTCATGACAACTGACGTAAATGTGATGCCTCTGTAATTATCAGTCAGGTCTCCTTTTTTAGCCATTTTCACCAACACTCCTAATTCCCATTCATCAGGTTTTGCTTCTTCATGCCACATTCTATAAAATAATCTTGCAGTTATTGTGGGCATTCACTTCATTTTCAGCCAGTATCATCTCAGCATTTATTCCATCGTAACTAGTGGATTTCCATCTCCTAAGTTTTTTCATGATAACTTTGAATTCAAACACTCTGAATTCACTAATAAGTACATCAAGGTTTTCATCAGCTTCTAGTATATCAATAAAATTATTCTCTTCATATAACCTATTCATGGCCATAATTTTTCCATCAAATGTTGTCTTTCTTCATCCCTCTTTTTGAGGGTTTAAAAAACTTCTTCCTCTATGGCCCCTTAGAGATTTCATCAATAGTTCTATGAGTAATTCTTACACCATATTTACTCCCTGAATTCATAGCTTTGTCAGCCTCATCTACTTTTCTGTCTAATTACTCTCTCAAGTCATTCCATTTTCTTACAATTCTTCCATATTTTATTTATCTTGGTAGGAAAGTTTTACCTAAAATTGACTTCTTTCATTATTTCTTAATGATGATTACAGTTATGAATATATAAAACTACAGTAACCTAAAGAGTCTTGAGGGCCGCACAACAACACATCTAGGACGACATGTGGCCCGCGGGCCGCAGGTTGCCAATATCTGAACTAAAGCAAGTGACCCCTGCCGGTCCATACTAATTCCAGTAAAGTTATCCACCTGACATCAGGAGTAGACAGCTTTTCTCTCTCCTTAAACACAATCTGTCACCCTGCTGCATATGACTTCATCGAAATTGAATGGTGCATTCCTTCAACAACCAAAGTTCTTGTTACTCCTTCAGGTTGCTTATCCGCTTATATAACCGTCAACAAACATGAATTGTTAAGATATACATCATAGCACAGTGATATACCGGTAACATGTAGTGAGTGAATATATATATATATATATATATATATATATATATATATATATATATATATATATATATATATATATATATATATATATATATATATATATATATATATATATATATATATATATATATATATATATATATATATATATATATATATATATATATATATATATATATATATATATATATATATATATATATATATATATATATATATATATATATATATATGCATATATATATATATATATATATATGCATATATATATATATATATATATATATATATATATATATATATATATATATATATATATATATATATATATATATATATAGATATACATGTATATATATATGCATATATATATATATATATATATATATATATATATATATAGATATACATATATATATATATATATATATATATATATATATATATATATATATACATATATATCTATATCTATATATATATATATATATATATATATATATATATATATATATATATATTTATATATTTATATATATATATATATATTAGTGATATATATTCATATGAATATAATATATATATATATATATATATATATATATATATATATATATATATATATTTATATATATCTATATATATATATGTATATATATATATATATGTATATATATATATATATATATATATATATATATATATATATATATATATATACATTTATATGTACATATATATATATATATATATATATATATATATATATATATATATATATATATATCATAAACGCTGAGTACAAACTGAGCACATAGTATTGAGAAGTAGTTATTCAACAAGTGACCATATAGCCAACAGGTGATTATCCAGTTAATGGAAATATCAAGAGAATATTACCAACCACTATGTATGGTATTTTTACACTATGCGAATGCTTTTGATTCTGTCAAAACTTCAACAGTAATGAGAGTCCTTCAAACACAAAGAATAGATGAATCTTATAGCAGAAAACTTGCAAATTTTAATACAGGAAATACAGCAATCCTAAAACTACTTAAAGAGAGCAAGAGCAATTTGTTTGAGAAAGGAGTTAGACAGGGAGACCCATTTCTTCTAAATTATTCTGTGTCCCTAAAAGTTTTCAAGAAACTCTTTTGGGAATATGTGGGAATTAATATTAATGGGGAATAGATGTACAACCTGAGATTCGCAAATGACATAGTTGTTTTTAGTGAATCATGGATGGGGTTGTAAAAGATAGTAAGGAGTTTTGAATAGAGGAAGAAGAAATGTAGACTGGAAATGGATATGAGTAAAACTAATATAATGTTCAATGAAATAAGAGGTATGGAGGATACTTTTGAGATTGTTAATGAATATCCGTAAGGACAGACAGTAAGTTTCCACAAGACATGATATGATATGTAAATGGTTCTGTCAGTATTAACTTATCCATCAGAAACTTGAACCCTTATTAAAGTATAGGGACAAGGTGAGACGTACAGTCTAAATATAACAATTACGGAATTAATCTAAGCCCAAAACTATATAAAGGATCAAAGACTAGGGTAAGATCACTCTTCAAAGGACTCAATTTGACGGTTATATTTTGTTCTCATCTTGAAACCGTGAAATTTTCTGATTTTATTGGCGCCTTCACCGGGGAGTTGGACCTCCCATTGTGAATACCGGGTGTAAGGTTTCCACATTGTAAGTTGGTCACACTTGGTTATCTTCCTGAATACTTTTCTGTTAAAGCCTCTTTTCTCTCTCGCAAAGTAAACTTGCAGCTGTTAATTTATGTTAAACAGCATTTTTTTTCTGGCCAGCAACGAAGACTAAAGTGCTTAAGCAAGGGGGTTGGGGTTCATAGTTCAGAAACCCCTTAACTCCAAGGATCGTAAAAAAAAAAAAAAAAAAAAAATCATCCTACTGCTTAACTTCAGCTATTCCTTACTGAAGATAAACAAAATCATATTACTAAAAACATATGTACCTAATCATAGAATAATATCTCAACTGAAAAAAAAGTACAGTTTTGCTATATCCCATGGTGGTGTCTAGGAATATAGACGGTACTCCACAAATGAGTTACATGAAAAGAATACACTTCTTTAGGTTATAATAAACATGGTTTAAAACAGGATTAATTAACTCGATACTGTGCATTAATACCAATTGTATGATTAGTTATGGGTAAAGAGCGTTATACATTTCACGATAGTTAATGCAAAATCATGAGATCATATAAATGAGAAAAGTACATAATAACAAACGAGAAAAACAATTTCATTTCATAAAGAAAATACTCAAGTAAATTCATTTGGGGTCGAGAATGTCGACAATTAACTGATCCCAAATCCCAAAAGCTAGTCCTGTCTTTTCGCTACGTCTCTCTCTTCTACCAGAATCACTCCAAAAAGACTGAAATTGCGACAATAATAATAGATGTATATATAGAAACATAAGAAAAAAAATAAATATGAAAATTCAAAATAAAAATTAAGCATATGTGAATTCACAAGAAACAAAATCATACCTCATCAACTCACAATCATTAATTGATCAAACAAACAGGACCCTACATTCCTGGGTACAAACTCTCAATATTGTCAAAATTAGTCCTAACACTGAACATGCTTATGTTTACAAAATTCGAGTCACCTAAATGATATCAAAAAGACATTCGTGTCTTGAGAGTTCGTAGGCTAAAGTGCAAGTACAGATTGACATATAATCATATGCTGCCTAAATTTACATTCCACTAAATCGGTCATGATTATTCAAAATGTCTCATTCGTTTTGATAGTGAAATGTGGGGCGTTCAAATCAATTTTGGTAGCTAGTGTTTAATTTTCCCAACGCAGTCACTTGAAATCTGGCAAAATCGGAGTCTGGCGTATTAACCGGAATACCCCTAAAGAAGAAAAACTCATCTTAAGTAATTTAACTGTTATAATTTACATATAATAAAAATCAGCAATACAATTTGAAATGAGCGGGATAAACAAAGGGATTGTTTCATGGAGATTCTTTAGTAATGTGAGAAAACAATCGGAGGGGAGAAAGGAAGGAGACATTTCACCTTTAAGGATAATGGCTTGAGTCTGCGCTTTAACGTCTTTAATTTCTAACTGCGAAAGTGAGTTGTCCTAACTCTTCAAGGAAAATAAGATCCCGTTGCAAACGTTTCGTCTTGTGGATATGTGTAGTAATTTCCGACTCTAGTTTCCGTAGGGTCTGTTGTGTTTTGTTTGTGGCGTTGGTAATATAGATGTACTGTATGTGTCTGTCTGTAACACGTATATGAGATACCAACATGTTAACGATGGTGTGACCTCGATAACTCTTATTAGTTAGAGGTTTTTCTAATATGTTCAACTCATCATCCCTCTTACTAATCTCATTCATCCTCCTACATGGTCACCCAAACAAATCGAGGCTACGTTTTATTTTATTCTCTTTTTAAAGCAATGAATGAACCGAAAGTTATAAAATCTAAAGTTCCCAGAACGTTTCTTAGCACAGGATGAATCTTTCGCGTAGTATGATCGAGTGTTATACCAAAAGATTAACACACGCGAGTCTGATGCAATAGAAAGATGTGGTACTTGCTGGTAAACCATCCTTCTCATAATCTGTGTGCTATAGGGCTATCGCGTAATATCAACCTAACCACTCACCCTAAACGCATGTCCCTAATAAATCCTATTGCTAAGTCTAATGAGATTAACTACCCAATAAATCTATTTCATGCATAACGGCCAATTATACGGCATCTCTCTCTCTCTCTCTCTCTCTCTCTCTCTCTCTCTCTCTCTCTCTCTCTCTCTTATATATATATATATATATATATATATATATATATATATATATATATATATATATATATATATATATACAGCATCTCTCTCTCTCTCTCTCTCTCTCTCTCTCTCTCTCTCTCTCTCTCTCTCTCTCTCTCTCTCTTCTCTTATATATATATATATATATATATATATATATATATATATATATATATATATATATATATATATATATATATATATATATATATATATATATATATATATATATATATATATATATATATATATATATATATAACCGGCTTTGTTGCATATCTGGCTGCATGGTCTGTCTGAAGGTATGTGATATCCGTCTCATTAAGACGTTACCTTTGTGTTGTTTATGAACTGTGATGATCGAACGAGTTTGTCCCACTTTGCATGTTAGGGTTGTTATCAGGTGTGAAATTGTTGATATCTCGAAGGGAAAAAAAGGGGCATGATATTATGATCATCTGTTGGCTTTAATTCCTATTCTGGTCCCATTTTTGACTAGCGTTCACGGGAAGTTCATGTGTTGTTCTTTTCGCAATGCAGCCTATGGTCAATCGTCGTTCGATTATGATGTATATTTTTGACGCGAAAAGGATCTACTTATTTTAATGAATTAACAGCCTCGTTATTATATATACGATTGCCAATTTTAGTTTCCTGAGGTTGAGTTTTGAATCTTTTATTATGAATTAACCCATATTTCTTCTGCGCTTGTTTAAAGAATTAATTAGTTAATTTTAATGCTTATTTCTTCGAGTTTGCAACATACATTCGAAAGACAACGACGTTATAGATGTGTAACAGATCTCTCTTAGTGAACACTTCATATGGTAGCTTGGGATCCTGTCCAAATAATGTATGGTAGGGTATGCCCCCTATTATTTCGTTGTAGGCAGTGTTTAAAGAAAATTCTGCGGTTCGATGCCTATCTGTCCAATCATTGGGATTGTCGACTACTAAAAGCTTGAAAATACTAATAAGGGCTATCGTCCTTGCCTGCTGATCGCAAATCTGCGTTTCGAGTCTTACTCCAACTCGTTAATTCCTTTGGTCGCTGCAATCTCACCATCCTTGTGAGCTAAGGATGGGGATTTGGGGGAGCCTATACGTCTAAATACCGAGTCATCAGAAGCCATTGCCCAGCCCTCTCTGGTCCTTGCTTGGGTGGAGAGGGGGCACAGGCGCTGATCATATGTACATATTGTCAGTCTGTAGGTCATTATCCTACTTGCTAGGGCAATGTCACTGTCCCTTCTCTCTGCTAATCATGACTGGCCTTTAAAACCTTTAAACTGAGTTACACGCGTAAAGATTTCATTTATAAATTCAGTCCCCTGATTAGAAATGATTTCTGGATGTGAGTCGAATCTTTCAAGAAAGGATCATGAGGCTTCAGCGACTTCTCAAGCGGACTTACCTATTAAATTTTGTACAGACGTTCAGAAGTGGTTGGCAAAGGTCCTAGCAAATCAATGTGCACGCGGTTCCATTTTTCGCTTACTAGCGGCTAACTATGTGCGACCGAGACATTTAAATGGAAAGTTTTAAAAAAATTTCACAAGAAGCACTTTTAATGATCTCTTCAATGCCCTTTTTTAATCCCTCTCCAGTAGAAATGGCTCAACGCCGATCTTTGTGTGTTTGCTACTCACCCAGGGCCAGAAATCGGGAAGAAATAGGACAAACTTCAAAGTCATTTAGAAGTTAAATGAGAAGGAAGAACGGCGTGATATATTAATCCATTTTGCTTCAGTTCTTTGACATCAGGAATCTCCAATTGAGTAATATTACAAATCTATTAGCAGGCAAAATAAATTCACGAGTGAAGGTTTCTTAGCGAATGTAAGCTTATCTTATCAAGCTCTTTAAGCAATTCTAAAACTCAATCAATATCGTCGTCGTCTATGCTAGTAAAAAAAACCTAATATTAATCGAAAATTCTCCGTAGAAATATACTTATCTCAGGCGTATTTCAGTGAGATCCAGGCGACCGTAAGATTACCTTACATTGGTATTATCTTTTACGGGTTGGTGACCATTATATCAATCCTTTACGTCAATATATCAGTTTTTAAAAGGGTAAATGCCTGGTAACATTTATTCCAGGATTTTTACGGTTTATTTTTTTTTTCTACGGCAAATTTTTGACAGAGTACGTTATGACCCGTAAGAGCAGTCACAATAATTATTCTCCAAATCCGGCTACATTTATTTCATTCATGCTAGATTTGGGCCATTGAATTCATTCATACTTTCTGTTTCTCTTATTTGATGTTGACTCCCTCGATGATTTGATGCTGTACCTGGTGTTACCTGTTCCAGACCCGGGAGTTCAAGAACAATGTTTTAGTTACGACAGCAACGGACCGGGGCAAAGTGTCAGCAACTGCATTTGTCCTCCCAGGAAAATATTGAAATTTGATGTCATAATCTAGCAAGGATCGAGCCATTTGCCTAGTCTGATGGATAAATCGCTCTTTTTAAATGAAGACGAGAGAGGCTGGTGGCCAGACTTTATGCGGTTTCGATGTCCTAAAAGAAAGTATCTGTTTCGCCTTAAAACCCAAAATATTGCCAAAGCTTTTTTATCAAGTACAGAGTAATTTAATTGGGCACATTTAAGCACCCGCAGTGAAAATGCTATAGCGTGGGGGATGCCTTCTTCATTGAGTTGTTCAATTACTCCCCCAATAGCTATATTGCTTGCATTGCATCTCAAGAGGAATTCACGAATAAAAATAGGGAAAGCTAACCAACTACCATTGGATAGTTTATTTTTTGATTGTTGAAACACCAGGTCATGCTCTTGTTCTCACTGAAATATATCAACCTTTGTTTAGTGTATTTATTGGTTTTAACATGTAGGCAGAGTCCCGTATGAATCTTCTATAATATGATGCTAGTCCTAAGAACTGACCTGTTTACAACCTGTAAGACGGGGATCTTCTGTAATTGTCCGAACTCTGTTTTTTTCTATGGGTCAAATGCCTTTTCTATATGACATAAAGACTGATAAATGCTTTTCCAATGTATTTCCAATGATAATGATATTATCTAAGTAAATTACCACACCATTTCTTACCAACCCAGAAAAATGCTCATCATCACTATTGAAAATACGCAGGCACCTTCTTCAAACCATAAGGAAAAGCATTGAGTGAATAAGATGAGATGCCAGCTACAAATGCTGTTTTCTCTCGAGACTTGTGGACTAATGCAGTTCTGATGGTATCAGCATTCAAGATCTAAAGTTGTGAACAAAGAATTATTCTTTAACTTTACTCAAAAGTCCATCTATGGAGAGGAGAGGAAATTGATAATCTATAGTAATACTATCAACTTTGCGATAATCTATGCAAATACGGAGAGCACTACTTTTCTGTTTTTACTACTACTATGGGGGATCGCCGAGGGGTCAGAAACTGAAATAATGCGTGATTCTCTCATTTCTCTAATTTGTCGGTTGTTTTGGTCTGCCTAGCTATGGGATATTGGATGGCTAATAAATAACTATCTCCTGTGTCTATGTGAAAGGGCATCGAATTACAATATCCAGGCGGCTCTTCGATCAAAGCAAATAGTCTTCATCTAGGTACTCTTCCAGAATCTGAGCAATATCTAAATGTTACTTAGGAGGGGTTAACTTGAAACAAGGTATCTTAATTCGCACGTACGTGATGTGTTATTTAACTGAGTGGTAGCAATTGAGACT
Organism: Palaemon carinicauda; assembly: GCF_036898095.1. Classification (NCBI taxonomy): domain Eukaryota; kingdom Metazoa; phylum Arthropoda; class Malacostraca; order Decapoda; family Palaemonidae; genus Palaemon; species Palaemon carinicauda. Next base: position 153,683,526 of record NC_090725.1, on the reverse strand, counting down.
AAGTTAACATTTTTTTGGTTTCAATAAACACAGTTATTTCTTTTTTCTTAATTAGGATAAGTTCGGGTAAAAAGTCACTGATTACTATATTGATCTTTCCTTCTACAACTTCTGCTAATGAATCAGAAACTATAGGATTGGCAAGTTTGGGCGTGGGATAAGGATGTACACTGTTCTATCTTATTTCTCTAGTGTTTTTGAAGTTTTAATAGTTTATATATGAAAAATTTATGTTAATGTTGTTACTGTTCTCAAAATATTCTATTTTCATTTTTAATTACTTCTCTTGTATTATTTTTATTTCCTTATTTCCTTTCCTCACTGGGCTATTTTCCCTGTTGGAGCCCTTGGGCTTATAAAATGCTGCTTTTCCAACTAGGGCTGTAGCTTAGCAAGTAATAATAATAATAATAATAATAATAATAATGATATATTTCATTGGACGTATTTCCATGTCCAAAAACTAATTCTATGATTCTAGCGGAACATGCATCGATTCATGTCTCACGGGAAATGCATGCCTCAGACTTTGCAATTGGATTGCGAGTAGGTTCTATTAATACCGCTATTGCCTCAACAGTATTTCCAATTAGAAGATCTTGACTTTGAATAGTAAATTTTAATTCCCTGGTATAAAGGATGACATTGATGCTAAGCCTACAAATGGCGCCCATGCCCAAAAATACACTTCCACCCTTGATTGCTAAATCGAAACTAAAAAGAAATCACGGAAATAACAGTTATCTCCCATAAAGAAAATAATTCGGGATCTCTAAATACTTGACAAAGTTTAACATTCGGGCAGTCAATAGGAATACCATTATCATAATGTTCTTCAATCATAGATATACATGCTCATGTATCAAGTAGAAAAGGCAACATTTGGTGATTAAACTCAACTTTGCCTATACACTGACTTTCTACTTAAAGGCTTAAAGGTTTAAAGAGCATTCATGAATGGCAAAAGCATGGTACAGTCACCTTGCCCTATCAAGTAGGACAAAAAAACTAGAGACTGACCATATATACCAATGATCAGCACCAAAGGCCCCGTCTCCACCCAAGCTAGGACCAAGGAGAACCAGGCAATGGATGCTGATTACTCAGCAGATAGACCTATAGGTTCCCTCAAATCCCCCTTCCTTAGCTCAAAAGGATGGTGAGGTTGCAGTGACCAAAGGAACTAAAAAATTGGAATGGGACTTGAACCCGTCTGGCGATCACCAAGCAGTGATTCTGATTTTCCTACTGGCCCTGACCAGGGGGAGCTTTCAAGGCCTTGAGTTGTCCTTGTCCATAAATGGGAAGAGTGGCTGCCAGGGTCCCTCATGGTGCTGCTGTTGTTGTTGGGTCAACAGTGATCTCCATTGTCAGGATGGTACTTGGAAATGTGTTGGGATTGATGTACACTATGGTGGGGCGTGTCTGTCCCCACCATAGGTTTGATGATGATGAGATGCTGTTTCCCCAGCATGGGGGATCTAACGCTTTGACTGTCAAGAACAAAATGCCTCATTCTTCCATGGTTAAAACATTGAACAGGTGTTTTCCTTTGACGGCGTTGCACAGCGAATATGTCCTCGTCAACGGCAGTTATGATTGGTGATGTTTTGGTCGTATTTTTTCTCCATGAGACCGCTTTTAAGGATTCTATGATGCTGGGAGGACAGTTGCAACCTTTGTTTCTTGACTTTGCACTTCTGCTGCCATTTGTTGGATAATTCGTTTTCTTGCTTTTTCCGCTAACAGCATTGCTGCTATACATCTCATGGCGATTAGCAACGGTTCTGGCTAATATGACAGATATACTGTATCTGGGAAGTATCTGTGCCTTATATGAGCACACCCAAAAATCTTTTACGCCTTCGAAGATGGAGTTCCCCTCCATAAACAGGTTCATCTCACTAGAGACAGAACGAAACATTGGTAGATGGTTTCTTTGTCTCTCTGCGATGGCAAGTAACCATTAAGATATAGTTAAATTCGTTCAGTGGAAAGCCCAAACTCATGGCAGAGATAAGTTTGGAGTCCCAGCCATGTTCCAATGGTTCAGAATTCTATATCCCCCTTCCTGTCTGGCTGCCTCCTTTTATATTCATCATTTAGCCCCAATAATCTTCAAAGTGTTCAGTCAACAAATCTCTGATGTGGGTATATTTACTTTATTGATGAAGGTTCGGTGTCTTCAAACAGGGATATATTTCCTCGTAAGGTTGTTCATATTTTCTTGCCTTTCAAGCACATCAACTCCTGCTGGTACTGGGTTTTAATGTGTTGCTGTGATGTTCTCCTCCTCGTTTTGTTCTGTTTCATAACTCCTTCGGCATCCATGAAACAGCAAATACGGCCAACCTCATTTTCTATATGTCGCATTAAGTCTTGATATTCTATGTCTTTAAGTATTTTTGAAAGTTTTCCATTTTTTTTTTATTATTAATTATTAATTACCCCACTCCGAATCCCACCGAGTCTGCCAGAAATGTTGTTGTCACATACACGGTGGTTTGACTAATCATTTTCCCTCCTGGACTCTCTTACTTATTAACATACCGTGTATACTGTAAGCCAAAAATTTTAGGAATGTTCATAAATAGTAGGTTAATGTAAACTAGTTATATTTCTCAGATGGGTTTTATTACACAAGTAACATTTCAGATACATGGTTTAAATCCATGTTACTTTATTTTAACCTAATATTGTTAAAATGAAATATTTGCCGGTAAGGGAGGTCATGAGAGGCACAATCTTTGAGTTAAGTATGGCATTTACGAGATTAATCTAAGTTTGCACAATATGAAGAATCACAGACTAAATTAATACTCTTCTAAGAAAGTTTCTTATTTTATTGGCACTTTCTTTAGGGTTTGGAGCTTCCATTGTGGACAGCAGGGTCAAGGTTCCCACAATTTAAGCTGGTCGCATAGGGGTATCCTCCTAAACAATGTGCTTTCATATCGTCCTTTCTCATTCTTCTCCTTCATAGGTACAAATGCAAAAGTAACTTACAACAGTCAAGTTATGTTAGGCAATACTTTTTTCAGGCTTGCAATGGAGACTGGCGTACTTAAGTAAAGGTATTAAGAGGTCAGCAACCCCTAATTCCAAGGGTCATGACACGAGTTTTCTTTGCTTTCTCCTTTACATTTTGATGTTGTTACTGTTGTTAGAATATTTAATTCTTTCTTGATTCCATTCCTCACTGAGTTATTTTTCATGTTGGGGCCCCTGGGCTTATAGCATCCTGCTTTTCCAACTAAGTCTATACTCTCTCGAACATGTATCTATGCAACACAAGACAAACTCAATCAGTCAGCTCTGCCCATATTTTGTCCCCCCCCCCAAAAAAAAGAGGAAACCCAGCACTAGGGGCCTTCAGAAACTTCTAAAGCACATGGTACCCAAAACAATTGCGTATTTCTTCACAAACATGACGGAATACCTCATAAAAATATTAAAGAACATTACATAAGCCCTTGTTCCTATCTTGTAAGGTCACATAACACTCTAAAACAGATTACGTAAGACCACGACAAAATGACGTGAAATAAAAAGTTAATTCTTAAAAATAACGAAAATTTACATATACTGACTTGAATAGAAAATATAACGAAATTAACCATGAAAGTCATACATAATTTTAAATGATAAACTTGAATCTACAGAAGAGGAACTCATCATAAGAGAAAGCTAACCTCTCTTGTATGCGCAAATAAAATATTAGTATAATCATGAATAAACTACTGCATTTACTTTACACTAGACCTAGACCAGCTTTGTAAGAATATATATATATATACATATATATATATATATATATATATATATATATATATATATATATATATATATATATATATATATATATATATATATATACATATGTATATATATATATATATATATATATATATATATATATATATATATGTATATGTATATATATATATATATATATATATATATATATATATATATATATATATATATATATATATATATATATATATATATATTATTACTGTCCAAGCCACAACCCAAGTTGGAAAAGCAAGATGCTATAAGCCCAGGGGCTCCAACAGGGAAAAATAGCCCAATGAGGAAAGGAAATAAGGAAATAAATAAATGAAGAGAACAAATTAACAATAAATCATTTTAAAAAAAGTAACAACGTCGAAACAGATATGTCATATATAAACTATTAACAACGTCAAAAACAAATATGTCATATATAAACTATAAAAACTCATGTCCGCCTGGTCAACAAAAAAGCATTTGCACCCACTTTGAACTTTTGAAATTCTACTGATTCAATTACCCGATTAGGAAGATCATTCCACAACTTGGTAACAGCTGGAATAAAACTTCTACAGTACTGCGTAGTATTGAGCCTCATGATATAGAAGGCTTGGCTATTAGAATTAACTGCCTGCCTAGTATTACGAACAGGATAGAATTGTCCAGGGAGATCTGAATGTAAAGGATGGTCAGAGTTATGAAAAATCTTATGCAACATGCATAATGAACTAATTGAACGACGGTGCCAGAGATTAATATCTAGATCAGGAATAAGAAATCTAATAGACTGTAAGTTTCTGTCAAACTAATTAAGATGAGAATCAGCAGCTGAAGACCAAACAGGAGAACAATACTCAAAACAAAGTCGAATGAAAGAATTAAAACACTTCTTCAGAATAGATTGATCACCGAAAATCTTAAAAGACTTTCTCAATAAGCCAATTTTTTGTGCAATTGAAAAAGACACAGACCTTATATGTTTCTCAAAAGTAAGTTTGCTGTCGAGAATCACACCAAAAATTTTGAAAGAGTCATCCAAATTTAAAGAAACATTATCAATGCTGAGATCCGGATGTTGAGGAGCCACCGTCCTTGACCTACTTACAATCATACTTTGAGTTTTGTTAGGATTCAACTTCATACCCCATTATTTGCCCCATGCACTAATTTTAGCTAAATCTCTACTGAGGGATTCACCAACCCCAGATCTACATTCAGGGGATGGAATTTATGCAAAGAGAGTAGCATCATCTGCATATGCAACAAGCTTGTTTTCTAGGCCAAACCACATGTCATGTGTATATAGTATGAAAAGTAATGGGCCAAGAACACTACCCTGTGGAACACCGGATATCACATTCCTATACTCACTATGGTGCCCATCCACAACAACTCTTTGAGATCTATTACTTAAAAAATCAATAATAATGCTAAGAAACGACCCACCCACTCCCAACTGTTTCAGTTTGAAAACAAGGGCCTCATGATTAACACGGTCAAAGGCAGCACTAAAATCAAGGTCAATCATAAGAATTTCTTGACTACAATCAAGGGATTTCTGTATAGCATTGGAGATTGTAAGAAGGGCATCACATGCTCCAAGGCCTTTACGAAAACCAAATTGCAAACTAGGGAATAGATGATTACCTTCAGCAAACCTATTAAGACGTTTTGCCAGAAGACGTTCAAAATCTTTAGATAATATGGGAGTTATGGAAATTGAGCGGTAATCAGTGGGACTTGAGCTACCACAAACACATTACCACAAACACATTACCAATTCTCCAACAAGTGCTAAAAGCTCCTCTTCTTGCTAACTTGCGCAAAATTACAGATAACTTTGGAGCTAAGAAATCTGCTGTCTTTATAAAAAAACAAAGGAAAAATACCATTTGGGTCTACAGCTCCATAAGCATCAAGGTCCATCAACATAGCTTTAATTTCACGAGATCGGAAAGCTAAACTAGTTAGTTTAGCCGCAGGAAAACAGGAATGAGGAATATCAAGTTTTTCATTACTGTTTACTATCAAAAACATCAGTCAAAAGGGTTGCCTTTTCCTTTGGACAGTGAGTGACTGAGCCATCTGGTTTAAGTAAAGGAGGAACAGTTGCATCTACACCAAAGAGTGCAGATTTAAGGGTAGACCACCATTTATGTTCCTGAGTTTTACCAGAAAGGGTTTCTTTTATGGTTAAATTGTACTCCTTTTCAGTTGAGGCATAAACTCTCTGAGCAAAAGCTCGAAGCTGAGTATAGTTATTCCATGTCAAATCTGATCTGTTACCCTTCCAAAGATGATAGGCCTCCTGCTTATCCAAATAAGCACGTCTACAATCATCACTGAATCACGGTTTGTCCTTCACTCGATATATATATATATATATATATATATATATATATATATATATATATATATATATATATATATATATATATATATATATATATATATATATATATATATATATATATATATATATATATATATATATATATATATATATATATATATATATATGTTTATATATACACACACACACACACACACATATATATATATATATATATATATATATATATATATATATATATATATATATATATATATATATATATATATATATATTATTACTATCGAGTGAAGGACAAACCGTGATTCAGTGATGATTGTAGACGTGCTTATTTGGAGAAGCAGGAGGCCTATCATCTTTGTATCAGCTCTCTCAACCTTCCATTTACTATTCCTTATAGAATCTTTAATATAGGCTCCAAAAACACCTTTTTCTACGTACAGTTAAAATTAAGTGAACACCGACCCTCAGGGAAAATCTTTCGTCAGATGTCTTTAGTGTTCCCATGAGGAAACATACAAGGAGTTGCTCTTCTTACAACTTTTACGAAATGGGCGGAGTATTCTCCAACCTCAGCAAATCAAAGATAGTAAAGTGATGTCTTTGTTAGCAAAAGCATACAAATGTTACAAATTAAGTAGCCATATTTCTATTTTGTATAATCATTTGACGTCTCAACTATCCACTACAAATACAAAACACACACACATCTATATATATATATATATATATATATATATATATATATATATATATATATATATATATAATAGATAGATAGATAGATAGATAGATAGATAGATACATGTATATCAGTATTTTCCAATTGCTACCCTTTCTTGGGGGGGGGGGGGGGCAAGTAGACACTCTCCAGGAAAGGGTGGGTGGTGGAGAGTTTCCCCTTCACCACCTGCCCCGGCCAGTCTGACAGTGAGGATATAGGAAAGTCATTTCTGTTTAAGGGCTGTGGAGATAGGTTGATTGTAGATTCTTGATACAGCTTGTAAGATATTGTATCATTACGTAAAATATATTTGATAACCGTTACTGTTCCAGGAAATTTAGCTAAACAAATTCATTATCAGTTGATTTTTAAAAGATAACAGCAGTAGAATAATATAGCTGCTGTTGTTGGAAGTGTGATGTGTAATGACATTTAAGCATTAACTTTACATAATCGATGATGGATACAATAGATATTCATAAGTGCTTAGCACATTAAGTATATTCAGAATTTAGTATTTTGTATCATAATGTTATATTAGGTAAATAAGGACGCTAATACATTCTGGCAGAAGTTTTCCGAAATTTGCTTTATTGACAAATCATATAAAAAAAACCTATATAGTCGCAGACGGACGAAATTTTCCGAAATTTTGTCATGAAACTATGGTATACTTATTTTCTAAAAACGTATTCTCCTCTAATTCCCCCCCCCCCCCCCCCAAAAAAAAAAAAAAAAAAAAAAAAATGTGGCGATGCCATAAGAACAAAATGATTCCTCCTTCTAATACCCATATATACAGCGATCAAGTGCCCAAGTTAGCACAGCTATGTGGTGCTGGATGTGGGTCTTTTGACCAGGTGAATTACTCCAGGTAGATGGGCGAAAAATATATTACCATCCGTGAAGCTCTGGTTCGGATTGTTCGAGCAATAGCTATCCATACCATCTCCTCAGCCTATCAGGGTAGTAGTTAAACCACAGTTTCTACAGCTAATGCCATAAGCGGGGAAAGGGGAAACCAAATAATAAATTATCTCGGAAAAAATTGTTTGATTGCCCTTCTAATCAGTAAATCTTACAGCTGATGGACGATACCCTTAGATTCCTAATTAGTTCATCTCACTCTTTAAATTTTATTTTCTTAGCTTTTCCTCTATCGCCTGACATGTCATGCTAGGTCTTTATTCTTTAACATTTGTGGTCATTTCTTTCATTCTTTAGGTCTTTATTCCTTAACATTTGAGTTCCTCTGTTTCATCATTTAACATTTGTGTTCCTTATTATCATTTATCTATTTATTTATAGAACATTCTCATTGTCTTTGAGACGAATGGCCTTGCGTCTCGGTGCTCGTCTTAGGCCGTCAATTTTGGTTCTTAGCTTCTCACTATCCCTCCAGAAAAGAAATCTCTCCCAAGTAGCATCATGAAACACCTTCACTTCACCATTCCAACCTGGAACTATTTGGTATCTGTGTAAAGCCGACAAGATATTCATTAGATGGATTCCGGAATAAGGCATTTGGAGCACTGGATTTAATTTTCGTATATTTTCGCTTTTACAATCTCTATCAAACTAAAAATACTTGCATTGTGAAGCATGCTTCCATGTCACTCATATTTTTTCGATAATTTACATCCCATTCCTTTATCATTATTCCAGTTGAACGGAAATGTCTTGGTTGATTTTAAAGCAACCGGCTAAATTTCCTTCTGAGCATTTAAGGTATATAGAGGACTACAAATTATAATGATCAAACTACATCGAGCCAAACAAATGTTTATATACGGATCCTTAAGGAAGCAAACCCTTCAAACGCCAAAAAGACGACTCCCTAATAACAGCTATTTTTTTTCCCCAAAAAATCACCCAATGTTTCGGAAAGCATTTGAATCTAACAAAATAATCCCATTATCTATACCTTGTGACAACTATCCCTAATTTTTCCATACGGTCTCAATAATTATTAAGCTAATAAAGATTGACGTAGCAATGTAGCAAGAATATTACTGCACTGGTATATGTTTAAAATTTTAATTCAAATGTCAATGCTAACCATTTAGGCCAAGATCACCGACGGTGAGACGGCAAAGCTCAACGAAAGGGAACGTAAAAAAGAAAAAGGATGAATACATGGCAAGTGTCTAACAGTCTAAAAACATAAACGGCGCATCCTCTTGAATCTGAATAATTTAGGAAATATTTTACAGCAAAGTATCCTTACGTATTACAGAATGTTGCAATCTATGAATATCTAAAAGCAGAAAATGTTTTAAGCAGTCAATCTACTATTTAAAAAATAACGTTTTTGAACGCATAATATCATTTTTATTGGAAACTTTGCAAAGTAATGATAAGCAAAATTTTGATATACATAAATATATGAAAGGAGTTTATTTGCTGGTAGATTACTAAATCATCTAGAATAAGCTCAAACAATTTGATTATCTCTCTCTCTCTCTCTCTCTCTCTCTCTCTCTCTCTCTCTCTCTCTCTCTCTCTCTCTCTCTCTCTCTCTCTTAATGTCCTTTAGGTAGGTATGAATCATGTATGATGATTTTTATTAATATTTCACAACATTGAACCATAATTGAAAATCCTTTTTTTTTTTTTCCATCAATAACTTGAACAAGACTAAAGTCGAAATAATCTAATGTAACTGTTAACGGAATTGTTTAGCTACGACAAATGTGTAGGTTCATGATATATATATATTATATATATATATATATATATATATATATATATATATATATATATATATATATATATATATATATATATATATATATATATATATATATATATGTGTGTGTGTGTGTGTGTGTGTCTGTCTGTCTGTTTGTGTATTCGGTATTTGTAGTGGATATTCAAGACGTCATATGATAACAGAAAAAAATATGACAATTCGATTTGTAATTTGTAAAATTTCAATGCTTTCGCTAACAAAGACAGCCCTTTACTCTCTTTGATTCGCTTGGGTTGAAGAGGGCTCCTCCCATTTCGTAGCAGTAGTAAGAAGAGCAACTCCTTGTCTGTCTTGTCATGGGAACACTAGAGACATCTGACGAATGATTTCCCACGAATGTCGGCGTTCTTTTGATTCTAACTGTACTTTCTACAGTTAACTCATTTTCTTCATTATACAATTTAATCTTTCAACTATTTTCCCAGTCCCTCGGCATTTTCTCCACATTAGTTTTTTCAATAGTGAGCAACCACTCTTTGCCTAGATTTATTATTATTAATAATATTAATATTATTTTCCTGACTTTCCTGCAGCTTCATTTACTCTCCATTTCTTTATAGTATTTTCGACTATACTCTCTCTATTGTACGTTCCTCACACTCATTCTTAGTATTCAATAGTAGTAAAATATAGTCATTACTTCCTGTACCTCAATTAAGATACTTCCATTTTCATCTTTAATAATTTCATCGTCTGTTGCGTTCAGCCTGTTTTTTCTTCTCTCTTCTGTAATACTGAAGAGTATCTTTTTTTTTTCCTTGCGTTGTTCTTATCTTCTCATAACACTCTTCTCGCTTTTCCCTCAGCAGAGTTATCTTTTCTGCGTATGTTGTTCTCATCTTCCCATACCAATCTCTCCTGGTTTATCCCTCAGCAGATTACTTTTCCTCCCTACGCTGTCATTATCTCATACCTCTCTCCTGGCTTTTCTATTAGTAGTCGCTACTAATCTCTTTGTTTTCCCCTTTATATTTCTGTAATACATTTTGTTTGCTAGTTGTTATCTTCTTCCTTCCCATGTTTCTTTTTCATGTTGCTGCTTATGACTTAACCTCCCACGCACTTCTGCTGCTACTGATACTACAGTCTCTTTCCTAACATCCCATATATCTTCACGCGATTCTGACATTCCATATACATATCTCTCTGCCCTGGCTGTTTCCACTCTACCTCTGAACTCTCTCGCCTCCCTCTTCAGCTTCCAAGTTTTGATCCCCCTATCCATAGCTTTCATACTAAAAACCTGCTACTACCAGTTTACATTGAGCTACAAAAGATTCATTTTAATTTAGATAGTGTTACAATCTATAATGCTTCTCTTCTCTTCCCTCCTACCTCATACATAGTTAATTTGAGTCTCATTTTGAAGTCACTTTTATAAGTTATCAGATGGTTTTTCCTATCATTAAAGTATGTATTTAAGAATGTCAGATTCATAGCTTGTGAAAATTCTAACAAGCTTTCACTTTCCACAATTTATCTTCCGAGACCTCTTCCCTCATATATTTCTTCAGAGCCACATGAATTGTTCCCTACATGGGAATTACAAGATAACACTAACAGTTCATACCTTGGAAATCTTTTTATACATCATCTTTGGAAGGCTAAAAGATCAGATTTGACATGGAATAACTATACTCAGCTAATACATTTTGATCAGAAATTTATGCTTTAACTGGAAAAGGGTACAATTTAACCATAAAAGAAACCCTTTCTGGTACAACTCAGGGACGTAATTGATGGGCTTACCCTAAAATCTACTCTTTTTGGTGTAGACATACCTAGATCCCCCTTTATTGAAACCAGATGGGTCTGTCATTCACTGTCCTAAGGAAAAGGGAACCCTTTTGGTCTATGTGTTTGACAGTAAACAGAGTAATGAGAAACTTGATCTTCCTCATTCCTTTTTCCCGAGGCTAAACTAACTAGTATAGCTTTTCGGTCTCGTGGAATGAAAGCTTTCTTGATGGACCTTGATGCTTATGGATGTGGAGACCCAAATGGTATTTTCCCTTTGTATATCACAAAGACTGCAGATTTTTTACCTCCTAAATTATTTGTTATTTTATGTATGTTTGTGATAACTCAATTCCAGCTGATTACCGTCCAGTTTCAATAACTCCCTTATTATCTATAGTTTTGGAATATATTTTGGCTCTTAATAGCTTTATTGATAGTAATCATCTGTTCTCTAGTTTGCCATTTAGCTTTCGTAAAGACCTTGGACCACGTGATGCACTTCTTACAATCGTCAGTGTTTTACAGTAATTCATGCGACTGGCCTTGATTTTGGTTAAAAAATTAGGTTCTTGTTTTCGAGATCAGTAGGGTTTAGGAGGGTCTTTTCTTAACATCATTATTACGTTTTTAATTAATAGATCGCAGAGCTGTTGATGGGCGCCAAAGTGAGTAAGGGTATACGATATTTGGTGTTCCTCAGGGTAGTGTTCTTGTCCTATTACATTTTTTGAGATACACACTCGGTCTTTCTCTTCTTCAATTGCACAAATAAATTGCTTATTAAGAAAGTTTTAAGATTTTTGGTGATCAATCCCTATTCCTAAGAAATATTCTAGTTTTTTCATTCTACCTTGTTCTAAGTATTGATCTTCTGTCTTGTCTTTAGATGCAGAATCATTTAATAATTTGTTGGACATGAACGTACATACATTCTATTAAATTTCTTATTCTTCAGCATAATATTAATCTCCAGCACCATCGTTCAGCTAGTTCGTTCGTTAGGCTTGTAGCATAAGATTTTTCATAGCTTTGAACATCCTTTGATTCAGATCTCTCCGGACAGTACCATCCTGTCCGTAATACTAGGTATGCAGTTAATTCTAAGGCCCCGCACACACTATGATTCATGTATCACCCTCGTGGTGCAGTAGTGGTGTTGAAAAAAATTACTAGAGGCCAAACTGTACTGCAACACTGCTCATCTGTTTTCACGCGCTACCTGCCTAGTAAATTTCAGTGTTACCACCTGTGGTACTAATGTACCAAAATGGTACAATTTTAAGCTGGTGGTACTATGGTCCTCCAAAATTACTACATTTTTCTTTTGGAGGTACGATATCTGTGTACCGTGATCATCGCTCCCTTTTTTTTTGTAGTCATCTTATATTGTTGGTATTTCTGGACGTTTTGGCAAATCATAGGGACATTAAAATCGAAACTCCAGCTGGTGTCACCTTTTTTTTTCTATTAATAGTTGTATTTGTCATTCCTTGGAACTTGTTTGATCATCTTCTTACTTAAAATTATCTGGAGACTATCATTATTATTATTATTATTATTTTTATTATTATTATTATCATTATTATTATTATTATTATTATTATTATTATTATTATTACTATAATAAAAATAAAAAAATAAGAGTGTTGGTACTTGTACAGTCATTGAGAGGCAGTGAGTTAGCCATTGGTGTTGGAGTTGAGGCGCGAGGACATCCTCCCCCCTTATCATGTTGGTGGTGCAGTTTCGTGTTGAAAAAGTCGTTTTTCAACACATCATGAATCATCGTGTGTGCGGAGCTTAATAGTCATGAATTTTCCATCATGAGGCTCAATACTACATATATTTCTAGAAGTTTTATCCCAGCTATGACTAAGTTGTGGTATGATCTTCCCAATTGGTTAGTTGAATCGTTGGAACTTCAGAAGTTCAAACTTTCAGCGATTGTTGTTATGTTGAATAGGCTGACATAAGTATCTTTTTTGTAGTTTGTTCATGAAAGATCTTTTTAATGTTATTACTGTTCTTAAGATATGTTATTCTAATCGTTCATTACTACTCTTGTAGTTTATTTATTTCTTTGTTTCCCTTCCTAACTCGGCTAGTTTTCTTTGCTGGAGCCCTTGGGCTTAGGGCATCCTGCTTTGCCAACTTAGGTTGTAACTTAGTTAATAATAATAACAATAATAATAATAATAATAATAATAATAATAATAATAATGATAATAATAATAATAATAATAATAATAATAATAATAATAATAATAATAATAATAATAATAATAATAATAATAATAATAATAATTTCCCTCTGAATTCCTCCTTCTCTTTCTATACATTTGTTGTTTAAGCTAATGAACCTGTCACTGGAACGTTGAACTTCTGAGACATTTTCCTGCAAATCGGGAATGGAGAATAATGCCTATCCTATTTCTCATTGTATCTTTCACTGTACTTTTTCTACCTATTTTATGTACTGTATACATAGGAATCATGATTTTCCTTTTCTGTATGTGTGTATTTTTGTGTATGAATATCCACGTTTAGATTTATGCACTAATTATAGGAAAGCATCAAGCTTCAATGTCAGACCATTCAAATTGGCAATTTCAGTATAAATATTGATATCCGATAATATTATCCAGCACTCTTGAGAAAGAAAGTTGAATGTAAAAACAGAAACAAGTATAATAAAGGAGTAAATAAATGTTTGTGAATTAGGGTTTGAAATGAATATAACTTTTTTACATGTAAAGCAGCAAATGCCAAAATAGTTTACAAAAAAAAAAAAAAAAAAAAGGCGTAAAATGATAATTGACTACCGAATATAACGAAGTTGCAAGAATATTACCAAGAGCATTCTCAGAATTTTGGAAAAGATGAATTGAAAAACTAAAATATAAGACCTCCTGAAAGAAGAAAAACCTAAAGGATTCAAATTTCGGGCACTTCGTTAGATTATTAACAAATTACACCTCGCTTCTCAAATGGAAGGAGTTTTAGAACATCCTCGATGAATAAGTATTCATAAAGATGCAAGAATCTGGCAATAACAGTATATTTGGAGTATATTTCATTTACTTTTATCGATACATTTTTTTTAGCATATATGTTCTTATTTTTATTTCCTCTGTCCATAATCTTCATTATTATTATTATTATTATTATTATTATTATTATTATTATTATTATTATTATTATTATTATTATTATTATTATTATTATTATTATTATTATTATTATTATTATTATTATTATTATTATTATTATTATTATTATTATTATTATTTAGCCAGGAAACCCTCTTTCAAACATGTTTCAATAAAGATAGTCATTACTTTAGTACCACTCAGATCATAGGAAGTCCTTTTTGGATTTTTTATAATACTTTTTATTCTCTACTACTGCAGTCTGCAAGTAGAGTTCCAACGTTCCCACTTTCCGTGCAGGAATTGAATAATCATATAAGGAAATTATTTATTTTAATTATAAAACATATAAGTAGAGGTGCATTTAAAGGAATCTCGAAGGAGGGTCCTTTAAAAGTCCATGCCGACTTCCGTAATAGGTATATTAATTAAATTTTTTGTAAGTTCCTCCTTACCACAAAGTTTTAAATAGAGCATGGATCAACCTCTATTGGCTGAAGTAATACTAAATGAGGGAGAGAGACTGGTCTGAGCTGTATTTATATGCAAGAGCTGGCTTACAGAAAAGGCTTTAATTTTCTTAATGGCCACTACTCCATGGAATCTTTGAACTGCTTGACTGAGACACATGTTGAGCCAGGTAAGTTATTGTCTCGCTGTATTAGGGGAGACTTTTTAGGGTGTGGGAGCACCAGCACCCAGTTGTGGTTGCAGGTGCGGCACCTGTGTGCCGTCATAACATAAGTCTTTTTTTCATTCAGTCTGGAATTGCTGGCACTGGTTAGACCTGACAAACTGGTGTCTTGCTGAATTGTTGCGGGCTACAGAGCTGCTTATTACCTTTGATATAAGGAAAATCTCTGGGATAATAACGCAAGGTGTTTTCTTGAAATCGGTAGTGATTCTATGTTTCAAAGCCAGGGGATACTGGGGTATAGAAAACAATGTTTAGTCGTTTTGACTATATCTCCTTTGAGTGATGAATTAGCTATGGACAGTACTGTACTGTAATACTTTGTTGTATGTACAGCTATGTACATTTCAAAAAATATGCGCAAATGTCTTACCGATATAACCAAAACACGACATGGCATAAAAAATAGCATATATCATTGGACATTGAGTTATTGGCTTCCTATCTAGTAGTAAACCCTTAAGTTTACGTTCATAACAGGACTGGTTTCGAAAATAATTTCTGTAAGAATTTCTTGGACAGCACATAATCTTCAAGATATTTCCCGAGATTCTGGTTCCCGCAATAGAAGTTAATGTTTCATTATTTTATGGGCTTGCTGGTGTTATATACTGGTCAATCTCCCTAACTTCCATGTTGAGCTATGAGTTAGGCCTGAATCATGTAGGAAGTGTCCCAAAACCAGAAACATGAAATCCCAAACATGTCACGCGGTAAAAAAAGTGGTGACTAAGATCTTTATTGACTGCGTCACATAGGAAGTAACAACACGCCAGGAACAGGAAACACGCGTGGAAACGTGTCGACCAAAACTGATCCTGTTCACTTTTCGTGTCACATTTCGGGCAATAAAGTGTTTTTCAGCAGCAGTTTTGATTTATTCCAATAATAATATTCCATTATGATTTGAAAAAAATAAAAATATGATGAACCTGCTGCTGTATATTTTTTTCATTTACACAAATAAGAATAAAATTTAATTTTTATTGGAAAAATAATAGATACATCGTTTCCAGCCTGCGAATGTGTTTGCATCTGAATAATACAGTTTCATTGTGATTAAAAAAAAAAAATCATTTTATTCAACCTGTTATTGTAAGTGTTATTTTAGTGTTAGAATTTATTATTATTATTTTTTTTTTTTTTGGCGATGTTGTTTGGTGTTTTCTTGAGTGTTTTGTTGCTGTGTTTTTGTTACTGCATCTGCTTTTCCTGATAAGCTTCGGAACTAGTTTTAAGCTCACCTGACAATCAAGATTAATTTTTCTTCTGCTGATATTGGTTTTCACCAATTAAATCCCCCAGATAAAAAATATGACATTCATGAATTGCTAATTTTTTCACCTCCATATTTCATCAGTTACCAGGCATTTTCGAAATATTTTTTATTCCTTGAAAGAAAATGCTCATGTCACCAGCAGCTGTTTTATTTTTTTCCCTGCCTAATAAAACCAAGCAACCACTGTAGTAGTTCATCATCTAAGGAATCCATCTTGTCAACTAACAAATATGGGCACATGCCTATGGCTATGTGATAGGTTGACATGGGGCGTGAGATGTTCTGCATTTCGGCGTTTCTATTTCTCATTTCGCGGAACTTCTTAGGTGATTCTTGTCTAAGAGTAATGAACGGCACAATCTAGGCTCCATTTGGATGGACTTCCAGTTGGAAGAAGCGTTTCCAGCTTAGCGAAAAATCCGCTATAGCTAGCAGACTGAAAGACATATACGCTTGGTAGAAAATTAATGCGAAGATTACGATTTTCAAATCAACAATTATGATCTAAGTAGATATACTTGCTATATAGTTTTATTGAGTAATGCAGATATTCAAGATTACAAAGTGTGAACACTGTTGGATTATTTTTCTTCTTTCCAGCCTTCTTCAACTTAAACAACATGAATACTGTCATGGTTGACACATATAGGGCAATAAAATTTTCGTTTGATACACTTCTTTAATGGTTTTATATTATAACCAGATTTAATTAGATAGAAAGAGAAGGGGTGTTTTAATATATAAGGAATAGAGAAAAACTGTGAGAAATGATTAGCATTTACTACTTAAACTTAAGAGGCACATGTTGGAAACAATAATTCTTTAATCTGCCATAACATAACAGAAATGTGGGATTTACATATCCAAAACAGTAATACTTTAAACTATCCATACCGTAACTAGATCATACAGTAAATTATACACATCATCAACAGCAATTATCTTGACAATTAGTAAAAATAGACTAAGGTGAGTCATGAATTTTGGCCCTTGCTAAAATTTGTTCCAGTCGAGTTGGTTTTCTGTCATCATACATTTTCCTTATTTTTATATTATGGGTCAATATATATATATATATATATATATATATATATATATATATATATATATATATATATATATATATATATATATATATATATATATATATATATATATATATATATATATACAGAGAGAGAGAGAGAGAGAGAGAGAGAGAGAGAGAGAGAGAGAGAGAGAGAGAGAGAGAGAGAGAGAGAGCCTCTGGTAACCTGATTGGTAGTGATCTTGCCTTTCATTTGAAGTGGCTACAGTTCTATCCTGGTATGATGTAGAAATTTATTTCTATTTGAGCTCGATATTGTTTACATTTTCATGAATCATTTGAGGGCAATTGAAATTAAAAGTTATCAATTGTGTCCCCTGGGGTGTCGGGAAATCGGAGAAAACTCGCTGACATGAGTCTGATTACTCACCAGGCAAATCCTGAAGTGCAGTTAGCACTTAGGTTCTGATTACTTTCAGAGCCTCTGGTGGAATGATTGGTAGCGACCTAGCCTTCCATTTGAAGGGGTTAGGTAGAAGTTTAATTCTTTTTTAGCACAATATTTTGTTCCTTTTCATTCCTAATGACTCATTAGGAGTAATTCAAATCAAAAGCTATCAATTGTGTTCCCGTGGTGGGTCAGGAAGTCGGGGAAGACTCGCTAGTATGAGACTGATGTCTCACTAGGTAAATCTTGAAGTGCGGTTAGCATTTAGGGACCGACTTCTTTAAGAGTCCTTGGTGGAATGATTGGTAGCGATCTTGCCTTTCATTTGAAGCAGCTAGGGTTTGATCTTAATATGAGGTAAACATTTATTTCTATTTGAGCACAATAATGTGTTGATTTTAATCCACACACACACACACACACACACACACACACACACACACACACACACATATATATATATATATATATATATATATATATATATATATATATATGTGTGTGTATATGTATGTATATATATATATATATATATATATATATATATATATATATATATATATATATATATATATATATATATATATATATATATATATATATATATATATATATATATATATATATATATATATATATATATATATATATATATATATATATATATATATATATATATATATATATACATATATATATATATATATATATATATATATATATATATATATGTATATATATATATATATATATATATATATATATATATATATATATATATATATATATATATATATATATATATATATATATATATATATATATATATATATATATATATATATGTGTGTGTGTGTGTGTGTGTGTGTTCTAATCCTTGTATGGAAAATATGTTTGATACTGTGAGGTTACTGACCTGTTTGGGAGTGCTGTGAGTGTCATGGGTAGGAGGGCGTGATCACTGAACTCTGTTATACGTGACGTGTCACTGGAATCATAATATGACAGTATATTTCCAACACAGTGGAGAATTTCACAAAACCTAACAACCCAGCATCTTGAGAGAGCAAGATTATATCTTGCTTGTGACAGTTAGTCAGTACCATTTGAGTGATTGGTAGACAAAGTACTCACCAGAGAGTATCTGCTATTTTTGTAACAAAGTGAAAAAACCTATGTTCCGATGTCCCATTATCCATTGATATGGGGCATATTGGTGTCAGGTGTACAAATACGTCTGTTTGTGTATGCTGCGAGCTAAGTTGTTCTTTAAGCCAGTAAAATAAAAGTTCAAGATGCGTAGATATGCGAGAACTAACATAGCAGACACTCCTACTGCGGTAGAAGAAAACGAAGGAGTAGTTGGTTAATGTGATGCCGATGAACAATATAGACAAGAACTTCGAACACAGCAATTAGAAAATAAATTAGTTATCCTAGCAGAGTTAATGAGCAGTCTTGGTTGAACAAGAAGAGGAGCAGTGTGTAACCACACCATATCTGATGTACATAAACGAAGTTCAAACGCACACAAGTAAAAGCAAACATGCACAGACAAGTGAAGAGTATATCGTAGTTCGGAAACTACCGGAGCTCCAGGCAAATGTTAGGCCTTTTGATGATCAGCGCCCGAATGAAGGGTTTCAATCGATCGAAGTGTTTTTTGGAGACTTTGAAGTAGCCTCATATGGGTGGTTGGAAGGAGAAAAAAGCTATTCAAGTAATTAGATTGTTGGAAGATGTTCTGGCAATGGAGGTAATGTGTTAGCCACAAGACAGTTTAAGAAGTTATACTGAAAAAAAACAATGCTTAATTGAGAAATATGCCTTACCCGATGCGAGAAAGGGGGACAAAAGAAAATTACAAACCCAAAATTTGGAAAAGTGAATCCATTTTTAGTTTTGCAACTT
This sequence comes from Palaemon carinicauda, assembly GCF_036898095.1. Classification (NCBI taxonomy): domain Eukaryota; kingdom Metazoa; phylum Arthropoda; class Malacostraca; order Decapoda; family Palaemonidae; genus Palaemon; species Palaemon carinicauda. The sequence continues at coordinate 153,663,654 of NC_090725.1, read as the reverse complement.
ACATTTTTCAGGACTGTGATTCGTTTGTTACTTGGAGTGCCAATCTCCCATAAGGTGATAAAAAAGCAATTGCCCGTAAACATATTTGAAGACTAGTAAATTCGTATTTATGTGGTTATTTGATCATTGACAATCACTCGTTAGCAAACGTAGTGATGGCGAGGCAAAACATTCTAGACAGTTTGCCAGAAAAAGAAATGACTGAGAATAACTGACCTGATTCCAAGAAGGTGGCAGCCATGAGAGGCACTCACCAACCGCCCAAAGCAGGAGAGGGGAGAACGCAATCAGCAGGTGAAAAGAGTCTTTAGATATTGGTAGTGTGGAAAAGAGGGGCAACAACGAGTGGAGTACCCCACCCAAGGTTCTCCCCGCTGTTACACTTGTCAGGCCTACGGTCATCTATCGCGAGAGTACTCAGCAAAAAACGCAGAGGGCGGGCGGGCTGTGACACACACGCACCACCCTCCGCCCAACATCTGAGGAAAAGGAAACAGAGGAATGGGGAGTCGAGAGAGATTGATAACCCCCAGGCATGATATCAGAAGCAGCAGCCAAGGCAGCGGTGAGAGTGACAACGACCGTCTTGGTAGAGCAGGCACTGGGACTTCCATCTGTATCCCCGACCTTACACCCGCAGCACTAGGGAGCAGCGGCACTGCAAGCGAGGTCGTAGGCCCGTGCCCTATATATCCTAATGGGCAGCTAGGAATGTTAGCAGTTAGAATTGATCTACCAGATAAATCCATTTGAGCGCTGATCGGCATCCATCATCCTCAACATGCCAGGAGGGAATAAACCACGTGTAAGCCATACAACGATCGTCAACTTTATGGTGGGATCTGGGAAGTTTACATATGATTTTCTTAGCTTGGCCACCTTGGGAATTCCAGGAATTGAGGGTTTAGGGATTGATTTTATAAGTATTAATCAAATATGCATTTTTGTGGAAAAAGATACAATAACAGTAATAGCAGGAGGGTGCTTTTTGCCAAAAGAAATTCATGGTAGAGTAAGTGCTTGTGCGGTCACGGAGAGACATTTAAGCAAGATAACAGCTGTATCTGAAAGAGGAGAATTGTTGTCTCCTCAGACACTTACGGGCATATCAGTGACCCTCTGTCAGCCTCTCCCGGAAGGAGCCAAGGTCATTGTTAAACCCCATGACAATTGGGCACATGTATTCTTAGAGGGCTTATCAGAAATAAAAGAAAACAGAGCTGATATAACGATAGTTAATTTGTCAAATAAAAGAGTTGAATTAGGAAGTGATTCTCTGTATGTATTAGAGTAATGTGAAAATATTAATAATGGAATCTTGGGAGCCACAACTCCAGCCCGCACAGACGAATGCACTCAGAATCTGATTATGTAAGTGCAAAAACTATGTCCGCCAGAATATCAACCTGTAGTTAGTGACATTGTTAAGAATTATTCCGATGTGACTGCAATTGGAGATGAGATAAACTCAAGGATTGATCAATTTCCCTTTAGCAATGCAAATGGGCAGGTGGAGCCGATCAGGTCAAGGCCTTATAAGGTACCCATTCATTTCCAGGGAGAGATAGAATGGGAAATTAGTAAATTAGGGGAACAAGGGATAATCGAGGATAGTGAATCTCCCGGGCTTCTTCAATTGCAGCGATTAGGAAAAAGGATGGCTCGGTAAGATTGTGAGTTGATTATAGGAAGTTGAATGCAGTCACTAAGGAAAATGCATTTCCATTGCCCTCGATCTAGGAATTATTTGAGAAGGTACGGGATAGTAAATATCCGGATACTATCAAATCCCATTCAGGACGACAGTAAATGTAAAACGGCATTTATAGCTAACCATCAACTATTTCTGTTTAATTCTCTTCCTTTTGGTGTTAAAAATGCTCCAGCCATTTCTCTAGAGTAATGATTGCGGTTTTGTCTCCCTTAATTGGCCATGATATTCTTGTTTATTTAGACGATATCATAATTACAGGGAAAACGACCGAAGAACATAATAATAATATTCGTAAAGCTTTAGAAGCATTGCGGCATAATGGTATGAAAATAAATTATTCAAAGTGAAAATTTTTCTGTAAACAGGTCGCATTTTTATGTCACATAACAACCCAAGAAGGTATCCAACCCTGCTCCAGTAAAGTAGAAGCTATTAGAAATTTCCCCATGCCACGTACCCGTAAGGAAGTAGCTGGGTTCCTTGGGCTCGCTGGGTATTACCGTAAATTCATAAGAGGTTTTAGAGAGGTAGTGAGACCCTTAGATGTTTTAAAGAAACAAAAAGTAATAAATTGGGGAGTGGAAGAAGAAAGGGCCTTTAACCATTTGAAAGCTGCCTTAACTAGCAATGTCTTACTTGTATATCCTAGATTTGATCGCTAGTTTCTAGTGACAATCGATGCACGTAGCTTAGCTATTGGTGGCGTAGTTTCTCAACGAGATGATAAAGGTAGAGAACGACATATTTCTTTTCCTTCAAGGGCACTAAAAAGGGCAGAAAAGAATTATAGTACATTCGATCGAGAGGCTTTGGCTCTTCTTTTGGTTCTAGAAAGGCATCGATTCTTTTTATTAGGTCAGTCGATTGAATTGCAAAGTGATCGTTCCTCCTTACGTGACTTATTTCATGAAAATTACTTCTCATCTAGACAAGCGAGATGGATTATTGAGAGATTGTTAGAGTTTAATATAAAAGGTTTTCAACTCATAGAAGGTAAATTTAACAAGGTAGCTGATGCCCTCTCTAGAGGTGCAGTAATAGGAGTAACAACTAGGGCGCAAAAGAGGAGAGAAGGAGGAAACCAAAATATTGAATACCCCCATCCAAATAGGGAATGGGGTGTGAATTCAAGCAAGGAGGAATCAGAAAATGGGATCAATGAGAGAGAGAGAGAGAGAGAGAGAGAGAGAGAGAGAGAGAGAGAGAGAGAGAGAGAGAGAGAGAGAACAGTGAAGGTGAATATATGTGGGTGGCCGATAACATGACCAGGGGTGTCCAGAATGAATGCCCTGATGATGCGGCTGTGATTGACTTGGGAGTTTGGACATAAAAGTAGTCCGAGAGGGACAGAAAAAGAGGAATGGATGGAAAGAGTGCGAGCAGTGATTGAAGGGGAATGGGAGAGTTATCCATCATTTCTGGATGTGCCTTGTGAGAGTTTTTTTTATAGAGAATGATATCTTATATTGTGCTTACGAAAAGAGGGGAGGGGAATTTGGTGCACGGATAGTTCTTCCTCCCTCTTTAACCCTGGATAGGTACGCTCCTCGGACACCCCTTTAAGGGTATACTCGGACGCGAACGACCCCGACGCCAAAAAAAATTCTTGAAAAATCAGTTTTTGCAGTAACCTCTTTTTTTCTTTTGCCAAAAAAAACTTCAATTAATGCTTAAAACAACTGTAAAGATAAATACTACTCATCTCCAGAAAAACTATTTATTATAAATATTTTAAAAAATTAAGTATAAAAAAAGACCTGACATAAAAATTCATAAAAAAAAGTTTATACATATATACACAAATCCTTTTAGGAATTGATTCTTGAATGTTTAGGACACATCTTGATGTATTTTGGATGAAGTCAGACCCATGGAGGTGAAGATCTGAAATGAGAAAAAAAGGGTAACTTTTTTTGGCCAAAAAAATTTGTCCAAATTTCATGAATTTTTTGGGGTACCCAAATGAAATAGGAAGTGGGTAATTTTTTTAGGGAATAAACATATGTTATCCTAAAATAGAAATATGTAAAAAAATCTTCATTATTTTGTAAATTACATTTATATCAGGGGCCATATCTAAAAGTAATTTTTTGAGTACTTAGAAATTTCGTAAAAAAATACATATATTTAATATATAATATGATATTTATGCAGGTAAAAATATACCAAAATATCACAAATTCTATAGGGAACAAGAATATATATAGATAGGGCAACTTACGCTTCGGATATGTCCACAAAATGGCCGCCAACCACACTGACTCAGACTCCCTAATCTGCCACTTGAAATGTAGGAAGGGTATGTCAATTTCAAGGTGTTATTTACTAATCTAATTATTATTGGATATGCATAAAAATTGTATGGTGGGTTGCTGGATAATTGTCGATTATTTTACGACTAAAAAATTAAAATTCTGACCCAAAAAATTTTTTTTGAAGGGAAATAAAATCGAAAAAACAAAACAAAAATGTGAAACAATATAATATTTTAGCTAAAAAAATTTGATGATATTCAATCAAAAAAGAAGTAAACAAAATTTTCCGACAAATAAACATCTAGAGGAATCATTACTCTGTGATAGTTCCTTAGTACGTAGTAATTTTGAAAGAAATGGGAAAAAACGAAAAAATGGCAATCACCGGAAAATCGAACACATACCTATATATATGCCATATCTGGCTAAAAAAAAGATAGGCATGGGTAGCCAGATCATATAGAAACACTTTCCAACACTATAAAAATATAAGTTTTGCGACACTACTTGCCAATTCCTTACGGTAACATGACTAAGCAAAAAAATGCAAAACAAATAAAAAGGGGCACTCGCGGAGAAATGGCTAACATTCTAATATACGGCATTTCAGAAAAAAAAAATTCAGCCACGTGCTAGGCAAACCATCAAGGCACATTTTCCGACAAATAAACATCTAAATGAATCATTACTCTGTGATAGTTCCTTAGTACGTAGTAATTTTGAAAGAAATGGGAAAAAATGAAAAAATGGCAATCACAGGAAAATCGAACACATACCTATATATACGCCATATGTGGCTAAAAAAAAAGATAGGCATGGGTAGCCAGATCATCTAGAAACACTTTCCAACACTATAAAATTATAAGTTTTGCGACACTACTTGCCAATTCCTTACGGTAACAAGACTAAGCAAAAAAATGCAAAACAAATAAAAAGGGGCACTCGCGGAAAAATGGCCATTCTAATATACGGCATTTCAGAAAAAAAAAAAATTCAGCCACGTGCTAGGCAAACCATCAAGGCACATTTTACGACAAATAAACATATAAATGAATCATTACTCTGTGATAGTTCCTTAGTACGTAGTAATTTTGAAAGAAATGGGAAAAAACGAAAAAATGGCAATCACAGGAAAATCGAACACATACTTATATATACGCCATATCTGGCTAAAAAAAAATAGGCATGGGTAGCCAGATCATCTAGAAATACTTTCCAACACTATAAAAATATAAGTTTTGCGACACTACTTGCCAATTCCTTACGGTAACATGACTAAGCAAAAAAATGCAAAACAAATAAAAAGGGGCACTCGCGGAAAAATGCCCAACATTCTAATATACGGCATCTCAGATAAAAAAAAAGACATGCACGTGTTAGCCCAACCATCAAGGCACACTTTCTAACAAATAAACATGAAAAAAAAAATCAATAATATACGGCAATTCCTTACTACGTAAAATTTTTTACAAATATTGAAAAAAAAACAGAAATTGGCAACCGCAGTTAAATACCCAATATACCAATAAATACGTCGTATCTGACAAAAACAAAGTCACGCATGGGTAGCCAGATCATCTAGACACACTTTCCAACACTAAAAAAACAATAGTTTTACGACACTATTTAGCAATATCTTACGGAAAAATGACTTGGCAAAAAAATGAAAAAAAATGAAAAAGGGGCACTCGCGGTAAAATGCCCAACATTCTAATATACGGCATCTCAGATAAAAAAAAAGACATGCACGTGTTAGACCAACCATCAAGGCACACTTTCTAACACATAAACATGAAAAAAAAATGAATAATATACGGCAATTCCTTATTACGTAAAATTTTTACAAATATTGAAAAAAAAAAACAGAAATTGGCAACCGCAGTTAAATACCCAATATACCAATAACTACGTTGTATCTGACAAAAACAAAGTCACGCATGGGTAGCCAGATCATCTAGACACACTTTCCAACACTAAACAAGCAAAAGTTTTACGACACTATTTGGCAATATCTTACGGAAAAATGACTTGGCAAAAAAATGAAAAAAAATGAAAAAGGGGCACACGCGGTAAAATGGTCCTCGTGGTGATGAACGACATTTTAACTAAAAAAAAAATCATGCACATGGTAGCCAAAAAATCCACCAAGACTTTCCACAACTGATAACCTATACAAGTTGCACCATTCTACGACAATTTCATAATACGTAATAACTTTGATAATTATGCAAATTACCTTAGAAGGGTAAACTCGGTCGTGCTTGACCCCGGCGCGTCTCAGAAATCGGGGAAGGAGTACAGCTACAGCAATGCACATCTGGACACTACTAGAGCGTGTAGGGGAGACACCTCCTGCAGGTCGATCACCCACAAATTCAGTCACGGGGGTGAGTCACGTGAGAAAAACCTCTTTTTTTTTTACGCTCGGGGTCGCGTACGACCCATCGTACCTATCCAGGGTTAATTAATCGAGCCATCCACATTGTACATGCAATTCAGTATGCAGGGCATTTAGGGATTGATAGAACATTAAGGAAAGCACGTGAATCCTTCTTTTGGTTAGGAATGAAAAAATCTATAGAAAATTATATAAAATGTTGTCATGCTTGTAACTGTTTCAAAGAACATAAAAACACTGTACTGAAAGCCAGAAAGTGGCCTGTGATTCCTATTAAATTTTATAGAGTGCATATGGATGTGGTAGGACCATTTCCTACTGGTTTAATACAACATCAGTATATATGCAGATTTGTGGATGCATTTACTCGTTACACTCTTACTTATGCAATGTTGGATAAATCAGCAAATTCATTAGCCCAGGCACTGTGCCCTTTCATTATTAGGTTTGGTTGCCCGAAAATTTTGATAAGTGATAATGGCCATGAGTTTATAAATAATGTGGTGAAATCGGTCATGGACTTGATAAAAATGGAACACTTTACAGTGACCGCATATAGGCCAGCAGGTAATGGCCTAGTGGAATCACATTTTAGGGAAGCAGTACGAATTTTACGTTACTTAGTGGCTGATGACCCCCTTCATTGGCAAGCAATGCTTCCTACAGCTAAGCTAGCTTTGAACATTACATATAATACTTCGCTCAGGGACACCTTTCTTTTTAGTTTATGGACAGGATCCAGTATTACCATATATGGTCCTGATTAATTCACAACAGTTGCCAAATTATTCAACTGAGCAATACCATGTCAATTCAATAAATCTCTTAAGGAGAGTAATGAGCACCGCTGAAAGGTTTTTGAAAAGAGCTAATGAAAAACACAGCTCAAAGTATGATGGTCTGTTCAAAACCGCACCGGTAAAAGTGTTTGTGAGCAACCGTATGTATTTGAAACGATTACAACCAAGGAAACACAAACTAGAGTGGGCGTATTTGGGTCTATACCGAGTAAAGATGGTTAAATCTAACACAGCAGTGATACAAAGCATTGTTAATGGCGCAGTGTCTGAACTTCATCCGGCACACATACATGTGGTGCCTGAAAAGGTAGTTTTCAAGTGTCAATAAGAGTGTACCTCCTTACCCCTGCATACATGACATTCCTTGAGTTGACGAGTAGAATTTTTTTTCTTTGCTGTTGTTGCTGTTTGAACAGACATCATTTCTTCTTTTGATGTGTTTTAAATAAACTTCATTATAGCAATGCGTTCTTATGTTAGTGCTTGATGTATATGTAGAGTGTTGAGGTAATTTTGCTGAATGTAGCAATACGTATGACATACTGCTGAGTGAACATGAAAAACAATCAGTGGTTAAACAGGTCAGGTGTGATCCGTCAGGCGAATGTTGTATTATTCATGCATTTATATGATTCCTGGTTGCTGGGGCCGGGGCGGTTCGGGAAGGGCAAGTGGCTGCGGGATTAAAGTTCAGCCTTGAGGAAGGCAGTGTTATAGAATGTGTAGATGTGAATACCTTTTACTTATAGTAATAAGAGAATGACGGGAAGATGAAAGATTTTCTCGGGAAAACAGCTAGTGGCCACGGATTGATAGCTACAAGTGCGAGTGTAATAGTGATTTTTAAAAAAAGGACAAAACGGTGGTGGTGAGTTCTGTTGCAAAATTGTGCTGTAAACCCGGACAAGTAAAATAGAGAGATGAAGGAATATCTATTCTTACGCTGTCCGCCCAAAAGTCCCGCATTGCTCGAAACTAGAGGGAAGTTATTGATGAGGTTGTGTAATACTGATATTGATATGATTTTTTTTTCCACTTTGGGTATTCTGTCTTTCAAGCTGCAGAGGTTATAAGAAGAAATGAGTGAAATTATCTTATATTATATTGTGAATTTTTTTACATGCAATATTTAATTTTTTACATTTTTGTGGAAGATTTGTTATTTTTTGGGTGATTTTTATGTATATATTTTATGTTAAATTTCTGGTTAGTACATAGACTAGTGAGGGCGTGTGTGCACCTCCTCCCGGAGTGAGGAGTTGGG
>NC_090725.1:153645223-153650223 GCF_036898095.1 Palaemon carinicauda | reverse complement strand
TTCTTGTTGTAGGCTGTCGAGAATGATGTGTAGCAGCCAGAGGTGTTCATTTTTGGAGCAAGAGACCACAAGTATGTTGTCAACATAACATACACAGGAGAGGTCCCCTAAGATGTCCTCCATGAGACATTGGAAAGTGACCCCACTATTACGAAGGCAAAAACAGGAGTAATTGAATGTGTACATACCAATGGGTTTTCTTGGCGAATTTCTTCAAGTTTTAGGGGCACCTGCTAGTAACCCTTCAAGAGGTGAAGAGGGGAGAACACCTTCGATTTGTGCAAGTCGGAGGAAACTTCGGTGACTTTGAGGAGGTAATGATCTAGTTCTTTCTGCATGTTCATGCACCTATTATGCTCAATAAGGTGCAGGGAGCCATCCTTCTTCAGGACGATGTGTAAGCATGAGGAACATGGGCTCGAGGTCTTTTGACAAAGGAACATGGTGATAAATACCGTGCTTGTTGGGATTGATGGGTGTTTTTATGAAATTCTGGACCGATAACTTCTTGGCGTGATATGAGGATGTGGGCATAGGTATCCATGGTTGTGCTGATGTGGAGTGCTAGGTCATAAGGGGTGGGTTGAAGAGGTGTCAACGAGTTAAGAGTTTGTGTTGAATAAACATCGATGTACCACATCAACCAGGAGATGGAAATAGGGGAGCAAATCTGCACTGAGTAGTTGCAATGTTACATAAGTAACGAGGAATTCGGCTTTCCCAAACGATAGTGTGAGTGTCTCGTACCGGTGGGTAGTGATCTCAGATTGGTTAGAAGCTACCAGGTGGACATCAGCAGGCTTAGAATGACTTTGTTGCGTCCTGGAGTGCGATTGGTAGAAGGAAACGGAAAGTACCACTGTCTTCCAAAAATGTTACACCTGCACCTGCATCATATAAAAAGAAAAGATAAATGACAGGGGAAGAAACCGCTACAAGAGATGGCCTACTTACAAGATTTTTGGGCATTGATCTGCGAATTTCTTTGCTGCAGCCGTGAATCTGGAGTGGTAGTACCATAACTGCGGTTGATGGATGTTAGTAAGTTGCTGTAGAGGTTGTTGATTGGGACATGAGTGAGGTGTTGTATATGTGGATGGCGAGCGGCTTTGTTGCCATTCTGGCTGGTCATGGGGCGAGCATCTATGTTTTACTGCATTCACGCTTGCTTTGGTCAGTGTTCAATAGTAATCAAGAGTGGAGGCATTAATCGAGCTCCTGAAGATAGTGAAATGGCTGTTTAGGGCATCAACTTTGGTCACTAGGTCATTCATGGGCAAGGTATCACCATCGGGGATGGAGGCACATACAGTTTCAGGTAGGTGTTGTACCAGAAGAGCACGAAATAGGTTCACTTCCTGAGGAGTGCCATCTGCGAGTAATTGCAGGCGATAAAATTTGGTTATTTCTCCTAGGCCGAGTGAAGCCTTTTGGTCCCCTAACAGCTGTTGAAAGAGCTGAAAACCTTGCTAAACGGGCAGCTGACTATGGTGAGTACTGCTCTAGGAGGTATATTTTGAGGGCATCATACGCAATTGGGGTGTCCCCTTGGTTGCAAAGCCAATTACGTATTTCTAGGAAGTGTCCATGGGCGATCACCGTGAGGATATGCCCTTGATGCAAAACTACAAACTCGTATCTGCTTTCAAATGGTGGCAGTTTCACTGGCGTAGCGTAAGTTGAAGATTCAGGGTCAGCGCCAATCTAAAAATGTCAGGGTGCATTGGTGGGAGAAAAGGGCAGTAGGGAACTGGTCGTCCAGCTGTCACCAATTGTGTGAGGTTATTGTTAGTTACTAACAGAGAGGCGAGGCGAATTTAAGCGAAGTTTGTTTAATAAGATTACAAGCTTGTAAACACAGTCGAGGATAAAATGTAAAAAAAAAAATTCAAACAACTTTAAACATGTGCTGACAAGCTTAAACATGTGTTTTCTATTTTAAGTGCGGGAGAGAGTGAGAAATGTAAATAGCAATGGCATTACAATGTATGAGCGTGTATGAAACACGTGCGGTACGGTAGGTTGCCACCGGGAATGGGTGTTGGAATACATGTTTTCAATATTCGTCTGAGGACTCTCATTTGAATTTCTTTATACGTCAATATTGAATGCACGCAAAAAATATAGATGGGAAAAATAATTTGAACAGCTCTCCTCATAGTATATTTTACACCATACTTCAAACTTTCTCAAAATTAATACCACGGTCCAGGAAAGCTGACGAGGTGGAGGGCTCAAAAAATGTTCACAAAGTTAACGATTGCAAATTTTGATTTCCATTTTCTTGTTAAATTGTGTTTCCATAAATGAAATATAAAGAGTAAAGGTATTTACCCCCATACCCCAAAAATTCAAATATTTGACAGGAGTAGCAAGAAACAGAATATAATAATAATCAACGATCTGCATTAATAGGGTAAGAGCTAATTATCTTAGTGCTGGGTTCATTTTTGGCCTATATTGCAAAATAGAGAAAATTGAGTGAGGGAAAGCTGTTCGTTAGCTCTAGATTTTCGTGCAAAGTTAAATGGGAAAAGTTTCATTGGGAAAATAAGATTTCCAAAAAAAAAAAAAAAAAAAAACTCAAGTTCATTACCAAATGAGTTACTGAATTAGAGTGGAGGGGATATCTTATTCACATTCAATCTTTGTTTTTTTTTATTTTATTTTTTTATTTTAACCCTTCCTATATAATATCAGAAAATTGTGATATGGTTTTTATAAGCATAATATGCCCGAATTAGTGAACAAACATTCCTGATATGAAATTGGTTAATGCCCTGTTGCACTGGAAAAACTTGTCTCTTATTCTTATCTATCATTAACTTGAAGAATCTATTGATGTTATCCAACGACACAAAAACAGAGACCAAACGAATTATTTGCAGCAAACGATTTTTTTTTCTTTTTTTTCTTTTGTGGATGTGAAATTTATTGTTAGTTGAAGAGACGTTATGAAATTGTTGCAACTTTTTCACAAATTGCCATAAGATATAATCAAATGTGAAATTAATGGACCCAAAGGTAAAACTTTTTATTTTTTTTATTCTGTGTGGGCTAGAAATTCTTGCCATTTTAAGAGGTTGATGAAATATAAATAGCGATGAAATGAAATATTGATTTTTATATTTTTCCTTTATCAAAAGTACACTGTTATGGAAGAAACCAAATTTTTAATTTAAAGGATGTATCTGATTTATCTAACACCAGGTTAGTTACCAAGAGATGTGATGTGTAAAGTCAAGTGTCAAGTGGTTTGATATCAGAGCAACTTTCCTGCCTAAGGCAAAATGGGTAAATCAAGTAAATATAAGGCAAAATTAAAATCCTACACCCGGACCACCATATGAATATTCCATCAAACAGTATCAAAAAGAGAGCTATCTAATTATTTGCTGTCTGCGTTTTTCCAATCTACTTCAATGGAGGATATTTTTACACCCACCAAGAGGGTAACATCAGTGCTATGTCATTATAATCTTGATACAAATGAGTGATGTTATAGTCCTTATCTGCCATTTTGTTTATTAAGTCTCGAATTCCACGTTAACCAGAGATAAAGTAAGTATGTTTGGTAAGTTTTGAATTCCGTGTTAACCAGGGATAATATAGTAAGCACCGGAAATAAGGTTTAAACTCAAGAAATCATTGGTTATTACTCTGTAACAAATTGTATTCTTATATTTCTAACGCTGTAAATCAATTTACCTACTAATTATTAGGCAGCCAAATTAGATTAAGTGGAACATCAACGAAAACAGAACGTCATATGAATGTTATGGTGTTCGAAAAAACAACTACATTGTTCCTTTGATGCTAACCTGTACACTATGTATCTGATAATCTGTCAACTGTCGTAGTTATAGGTTGGATGAAGAAATATATAGAACTTGGTTAAATATCCCAAATTCTTGCCGATAACAGAATAATAAGAATTTGGTTAATTTACATGATATTATTTTTTCTAAATTTAGCTATTTAATCCTGTTAGTCAGAGAGCTGGAAAGGGTTTATTCATAATATGGATTATAAGATAGTTGCATACCTAATTACAATAAAGTTCTTCACCCTTAACGCAAATGAGACGTCTCAAGTTGCGTAATTCTGGGGTTTAGCCAGGGGAGATCATTCCTGAATATATCATATACAATATGTTAAAGACCAAAGCTACAGTAGAAAAATAAAACCAGTCACATATGATTAAGTTTGACTCTCCGAAAAATGGTTTTGTAATTTTTCTAAAAAATTCGTCTTTTGACCTGTAAAAACATGCAGTATTTCTTTCATTGTCCTTAGTATAAAAATGACTAACGATGTGAGCCCGAGTAAATTGAATTATGTTTTTTAGGGAATAATCTACAATAAAAGAAGTTTGGTCAGGGTGAAGTCTATTCTGATCTCTCTATATCAATTAAAAAAAAAAAAAAAAAAAAACTAAATTCAAAATTTCATGGGGTATAATAAGACGACCTCACCTTGCTAAATACTAGAATTGTGCAACTAATACCGAAGTCACATATTGATGACTCAAAGCTTTGCATGGCAAAACGTTCGATTTTGGCGAGCGTTGGGACCAGTCACGTTCCATGTGACCCCACCCCCACATGTCACTCGATTAGTACAACAGGACGTAGAATGATATTACCCATTGCGACTAACTTTTGCATATCGAGATGAACTTACGTATGTACAAAATCCTACGGCGCAGTAAAAACCGCTGTTTAGGCCGCACCTACCTTTTTCGGTTGTAACAGAATGACCCAGTACATAAATGCACTTACATAGTAGGTGATTCAAATAATGACATGTTATGGCATCTTGACTCCACTGTGTACGATGATTGATGTTACCTATATAAATGACAGCCTTAACTCTGCATTGATCATTTTCGTTTTAGTAGCAGAAAGAACAATAACTACCTCTTCCACTGAATTTTTGAAGGAACGCAAAGAACCTAGATTTGTTATACCTCATGCCAGAAAACCAACACGACTTTGAGC
>NC_090725.1:153607723-153640223 GCF_036898095.1 Palaemon carinicauda | reverse complement strand
TTACAATTTTCCTCCTTTCCACATAAGTCTCTACCTGTCATTAAACTCTCCAAAACCTTACTAAGTACTGGGTCTTGCTTGGTACTGTGTGCTACATCTTTCGCAGTTATTGGTACATCATATACAGAAATTAACAGAACACTGTCATCATACTCTTCTGGAGCTTTGTCTACAGGTAATCTGGATAAAGCATCTGCATTACCCATATTTGATGTTGGACGGTATTCTATATCATAGTGGTACGCTGCTAACGTAACTGCCCAGCGTTGTAGTCTTGCAGCTACCAACGTAGGTAAACTTGCTTTTGGACCCAATATTGCTAATAAAGGTTTATGATCTGTAACAAGTGCGAACTTTTTCCTACCATAAAGATACATATGGAATCTTTTAACTCCATAAACTAATGCTAAACCTTCCTTTTCTATTTGAGAGTAATTCCTTTCTGCCTTGTTCAATACTCTAGAAGTGAATGCAATTGGTTTTTCTGTTCCATCTGGCATTACATGAGATAATACTGCACCTAGACCTATGTTTGATGCATCACACACTAATTTAACTGGTAAATCCATTTGATAATGTACTAAGAATGTAGGTGATGTTATTTCCTGCTTGATTCTTTCAAAAGATTCCTGACACTCTTTTGTCCACTTCCATTCTACACCCTTATTCAACAGATTATACAATGGATGTGCAATTGTAGACACATTCTGAATGAAATTCCCATAAAATGTTACTAAACCTAGAAATGATTGTAATTCCTTAACATTTTCTGGCACTTTTGTTGATTGTACAGCTTTAATCTTCTCTTTAGTTTTGTGAATACCCTTGCCATTTATTACAAAACCTAAGTATTCCACTGAATCAACTTCTAAAATACATTTGTTCTTATTTACTCTAATATTATGTTCCTTCAACTTCTTCAGAACTGTTCGCAATCTGTCTCTATGTTCTCTTGTGTCTTTACCCGCAATTAAAATATCATCTATAAAAATGAATACTCCTTGCATTCCTGAAAAAATCTTATCAATAGTTTGTTGCCATATAGCTGGACTACTTGCAACTCCATAAGGTAATCTCTTTGGCCTAAACAAACCTAAGGATGTATTTACTGTACATAATTCTTGTGAAGTTTCATCCATGGGAAGCTGTTGAAATGCTTGTCTTAAATCTAATTTAGAAAAAAACACTGCATCCTGACATAGTTGCAAACATGTCTTTCGGATTTGGTAAGGGATGTTGAGCTACTTGCAGTTGGGGATTTAACGTTACTTTGTAATCTCCACATAACCTAACCTGTCCACTTTCCTTCACAATAGGAACTAATGGTGTAGCCCAATCTGAATATGTAACCTTTTCCCAGGAACCTTCACTTTCTAATCTCCTGATTTCTGTTTCAACTGCACTTTTCAATGCATACGGTACTGGTCTCGGAGCAAAAAATCTTGGAGAACTGTCAGGTTTCAAAACTAAAATTGCCTTTGCGTTCTTTACTGTACCTATTTTATCTTCAAATACGTCTTGAAACTCTGATATGATATTGTCCATAGATATTTCATTTTTGTTTTCATCTTGTCTACCTGCAACCTTCAAAATACTAGGCCAATCTAACTTCAAATACTGTAGCCAATCTAAACCTAGCAAAGTTTGTCCATTACCTTTTACTACTGTTAATGGCATTCTCTCTAATTTCTGTTATTTGTACTGTACTTCTACGTTCGAAGCACCTATTACCTGAATATCAAAACCATTATAACTTTTCAAAACTCTATTTGTACCTTCTAATAACAAATTAGGAATGCTTTTAGCCATTTTCTCAGACATAATTGATACATCGGCTGCTGTGTCAACTTGCATCAAAATTGGTTTACCATTTATGATTACTTCTACCATGATATGTTTCTTTGCACCTTTGTTGACTGAGTTTATGCAAAACGCAAAATCAGTTTCTGAACTAACCTGATTATCATGAACATTTTCCTCATTATTCTCTTGACCCATAGTATCAACTGTAGCATTTATTTTCTTTGCGTACTGTTTAGGAAATCTACAAGCAGTTGCAAAATGACCCAGCTTTCGGCAATTCTGGCATGTCTGTCAAGTAGCAGGGCATTTCTTTGCTTCGTATGCAAGATGATCAGTTTTACCACACCTAAAACACTTGGGTTTTTCCTGTTGTTTCTGTGTATAAGCCTGATTCTGATATTTATGAACATTAGTGTTAGGCACTTTTCTATGACTAGGCTTTGACATATTCCTTCTCTGATTCTCATTGGTTTTCCACTTAGAACCTACTGTATTAATTTTAGAATTTTCCATTCTATTGCTTGTAGAACTACCTATTATGTTACTTTGCCTATTTGATGTTTCTAAAGCTCTGCCTGTTATCAATACCTTTTCTAATGTTAAATCTTTATCTTGCAATAATTTCTTTCTTAGCTCTTCTGATGTGCAATGTGCAATTACTTGATCTATGATAACATTTTCTAACTCTAGAAATTCACATGAAACGGCTAAATTCTTTAGTCTAGTCACAAATGCATCTAAACTTTCATTTTCTTTCTGATAAGCTTGCGCTGAAAACTGGTATCTTTCAAAAAATTTATTGACCTGAGGAGCAAAATATGTGGTACTTTGGTAGGAAGTTCTATTAACCATAATAATTACCTGGAACATAGATGAACAATCGTTAGTAATCATTTCTCAGCTGATCCCATCTGATGTCGTCAATTTTGGCTTGATGGGTAATAATACGTTGGTATTCTAAAAAATACGTTTACTGTATAAAAGACTACATTGTACTCTGTTTACTCTGTGACAGCTAACTCCCAAGTGTATATGGAGCGTCTTACACAATCTGACAAACCAAAACATTGCTAAACAAAAGAGCATCGCTCTGAAAAGACTTAAATCCTACTCCAGTACAAATCATAAAGAATCACATCCTATCTTTGAGGTAATCAACAAATGTTTGAATCCTAATACCAAAACAAATCATTACTCTTATGTATAAAGCATAACATGTCTTATTCATGCAATATGATGCAATGTTGCGCAATACCTGCAACACTTGAAATAATATAGTACATTATTACAATAATACATAACAGATACCTCCTGAGTCTGGTTGTTAAAGAGACAGACAGGTTTATATACGTGTAGGAAAACTTAAATCAGTAAGTTGAACAGTTTAGTACAATCAGTTCTTACCTGTTTGCTTAGAACAGTAGTAACCTTAGTTCCCAATATTTTCTTAAATATTAATAGAATATTTGAGGCAAAAGAGACGCAGAGATTCCTTCTATTGTTTATTACGATAAAAATGGAAATTTTAGTTGTACTCAATTACATATTACGCTGAACAATTCTGCATAAACAGTAATAACAGAAATAAAATAAGTTTCACCTGAAAAGGAAAACACCAACCACTCTATGGGAAATATAAAAATTTCACTATGTATTCTGTTGTTACTAGGAACACTGTGCATATAAGTATGCCTGGCACTTGTATCAGTCTATTATGCTTAATGTTACCTGTGTAGATAGAACAGTCTATAGTGTCATCACTAAACACAATACTCAACATGATATGCCTTGAGAGTCTATCATGCACACCCTTCACTAAAAGTCCCAAATAGTGCACTGTTCTTCGCAGTAATCAAGTTTTATTACATGGCCTGCCGCCACCACATGAAATTTTATTTCCTGTAATTGCTTTGCGTAGTGTTTGAAGAATACTCTGGCTGACTTCTATCCAGTATAAGAACGAAGGATTTCAAACGACATCGTCTGAAAGAAATTCAGAGACGAGGCAACTTTTCTCGGATCATGACCTGCGGGTGTACTGTCTGGATCCGCTCTGCGTATAAAATAGGTGATTTTTGCCCTTATCTGTTTCAAGGATAACGTTGAACCAGAAGTCTCTCCCCTGAAAAGCGGACCTCCCTTAAAGTCTGAAGTTCTACGAAGATAGACCTTTAGGCATTCCACTGGGCAGAGGGATGCTTCTTCCTTCAGAGGGCAGATTCTCTAGGGACCCCATCTCTTAGTGGGCAGCTCGTTCTTGGCGAGAAACGTCGGGTCCGGAAAGAGGTTCAGTTCTCCGCAGTTTGTGAACTGAATGTGGCCATCATCCCTCGAGAGGGTCACTATTTCGCTAACTCTGGCTCCTGAGGCTAGTGCAAATAAGAATATCACCTTTTGAGTCAAGTCTTTCAGTGAGCAATCTTCATTGTTCAGAGTTGATGCTAAGTGAAGAACTTTATCCAAAGACCATGAAATGGGCTTTGGAGGAGCTGCGGGCCGAAGTTTAGCGCGGGCTTTAGGAATCTTGTTGAAGATTTCATTAGAAAAGTCTACCTGGAAGGCGTAAAGCATTGGTCTGGCTGCTAAACCTTGTTCATGAAGATGGATGAAGAAGGACAAACAGAAATCCGTAGAAATCTCCTTAGGTTTCTTCACCTTGACAAAGGCCACCCCTTTCTTCCAGGAAGACTCATATTGTCTTCTCGTTGACTTTGACTTGTATTCTTCTAAGAAGTTAATATTGTCCCTAGAAATCCCGAACCGTTTCTTGACCGCTAAGGCGAGAAAATCATGATATGAAGGTTCTCGGTTTTCTCTGATGAAGCTGAGACAGTCAATTTCTGCACTTGTTGAGTCAGAACTGGGTCCGGCAACGGGATCAGCTTCAGGCGTAGTTCCGTTACCAGAGGGAACCAAACACTGTTGGGCCACTTGTGGGCCACTATTGCTGCTGTCCCTTGAAAGGATCTCAGTTTGTCGAGGACTTTCAGCAGAAGGTTGGTTGGAGGGTGTAGGTAGATCTTGGACCATCTGTTCCAATTTATGGACATTGCATCCATCGCTTCCGCTAGAGCAGTGGTTCCCAACCCTGGGATCGCGACCCCAATTGGGGTCGGGAAGCAATTTTCTTGGGGTCGTGAAGGCATGATAATAATCTAAAGGGTGTTGGCTGATTTCATTGGATTAAGAGGATTCAGTAGGCTTTACCAAAAATTTTCCCCATTCCTACCTAAGGTGGTATATATAAATCTAAAAAAGGAAGGATAGAATGACCATACTCAAACTGAGTTGTTTCCCTTTTTAGCATATACCTTAATCTGACGCTCAACTGGGCCGATCGTTCACATGTACATACATTACATTGCTGTCTATTGGCCTTTCTCAGATCATTTTGTACAGAGAAGGTTTAATAAGAACGATTATCTCTGTGGAAAGTACTTTTAGGGTTTATCTATAGATTTAAAAAATCTGTATTTTATATCTGGTCCCATTCTGTGTTTTGTATACATATATATATATATATATATATATATATATATATATATATATATATATATATATATATATATATATATATATATATATATATATGTACATATATATATATATATATATATATATATATATATATATATATATATATATATATATATACATATGTACAGTATATATATGTATATATATATATATATATATATATATATATATATATATATATATATATATATATATATATATATATATGTCTGTTCTTTATCATTCTTGTTAATTAAAGAGATTGCATCTGGCATGTCTGTGTCACTGTGCTACCAGTTGGGTTGAAAACAATGAATTTGTATTTTGAAATTTATAGGTATGGAGCATTGTTATGTTTAAGATTGTTATAAATTTCATTATTTAAGTTTATATCTGAGGTTTTTGTTTGTATTCGTGTAACAAAAAGTTTTTAATATTTGAATTATCTATTAATTATGATATTTATTACAAACTTTATTCTAACTACAAATTAGGAAACTCAGAATAGTTATATATGCCGAAAATATTGTTGTTTATAAACCTAAGCTGCAGTAATACATGCATATATAAGACAGAAATGACAAATGAGTTGTTGGTGATTACTTAAAATCTGATACGTAGTATTGTCCAAAATTCCTTTAAAAAAAAAATTTAAATTAAAGAGAGGACGAGAGAAGTGTGTATGTGCATGTATCTGTGTATATGCATGTGTGTGTGCATTACATACATATATTTAAGACACAAATGCAGACGCATTTGTGTTTATAATTATATGTTTTCATAGCATTTTCCCTGCTATCATCATATTTATCATTATCAAGTTTTAATTGACTGATTTTAATATTACTCTCTCTCTCTCTCTCTCTCTCTCTCTCTCTCTCTCTCTCTCTCTCTCTCTCTCTCTCTCTCTCTCTCTCTCTCTCTCTGTCTCTCTCATTTAATTTTACAATAGGTTGTTGCAATTACGGCAATGGCAAATAACAAAGGAAAGCAGAAATATATGGAGGACTACAGTAACATCGGTGATACTTACTTTATCTCAGCAGGAAAAGAAAAAACTCAAATATGATGTGCAATGAAGTGCTCTCAGAAGAATCAATGACTCAAGATAAGTTAAGACATCATCTAGAGTCGAAAAGTGAAAAGTTCAGTAAAGAGAGCCCCTTTTTGTTTCAAGAATAAGCATATGGATCTAAAAAAAATTCTCTTTTTGAAAAAAAAAAAAAACGCTTGTCATTGAAGATAAAGGAGTTAAATTCTCGGAAATTATAACGCTTTCTAATCATACTGTACATCTCCACTTTATCTCATCACATTAAAAGTTGATGAATCAACATATATAGGTAATCTTCTTCGGTTATTAGTTTATGGCGACTTTAAGGATATATTTCTTCCATGCAGACCATTAAAACAACTAAACCTGTGGTATATTTGAAAAAAGAAATAGGATAATTTCTTAAAAAAAAGAGGATTGATGTAGGAAAATGTCGGTGGTATGTGTAGGCTACTGATGGTGCACCTTCTATGTTAGGTCGTAGATGAGGGTTTCAACAGAAGGTAAAGAATATTTCTTCAGAAGTTGTTGGAATTCATTGCATGGTACATCGTTAAGTATTTTCTGCAGAAACATTGCCAAAGATTTGAAAAGTTATGCAATCAGTTGTTAAAGCAGTTAATTTTTTAAAGTCAAATGCATTGAACAACCGCTTGTTTGCTAAAGATTGTCATAAACAGAATGGATTCTAAGTATGAAGTTATGTTACAAACTGGAGTAAGGTAGCTACCAAAAGGTAATCCCCTCTAACTTGAATAGTGAGGTGAGAGAATTCTTATCTCGGCATGGAAGAACATAACTTTCCAGTTTCTTAGGTGACAGAGTAATTGGGCAAAAACGGCATACCTAATAGATTTTTCACAATTTTTAATTCCCTTTATCTTCCACTTCAGAAAGAAAAACTAAATACCTTACAAATGAAGCTGGATCTTTTGGAGTAAATGAAGAAAGAGAAATTTGTGCATGTTTCCCACATTAAATGCATCTGTTGAATAAAATGACACTGATATTCCATTCAAACAGTTTTCAAAGTTTACTCATTCTTCTTCTTAGAGAGGAATTTAGCCAATATTTTCCAGAAAAGCCTCTGTTATCCCACACGTTACCTCAAATAAACCATTTGAAAATGTTCCTGAAAGATATCCATAAGAATTTACTAATCTTATTAGATCTGACATTGCCAAAGCTGACTTCAATTCCCTAACAGAGATTCAGTTTTGGATAAAGCAGTTACGTTGATATCCAAATTTGGCTGAAGGTATGCTTAAAATGTTATGCCCTCTTCTTCGACATATGTGTGAAGTGACCTTTTCATTTGTACTTTTAATAAAGTCGAAGCTGAAAACTAATCTCCATGCTGAAGATGAACTACGTTGTGCTTTATCAAAAACATCACTGCAGATTGAGATACTGGGGATGGAAAAACAATTCTAACCATCACATGAATGACATGAACATCATTATCTATTAGCAAGATAATGTTTGTGTTACTCACATCAATAACATTCTATTATGCAGTGTGTCTTATATAAAAATATCATATATTATATATAATTGCATTTTTGGGTTTTTGCTATTCAATGATAAACAGTGTAATTTAATCAATTATATTCTTTTATCTAAAAAAAGAATATACAGGTAACCTTAATATTTGAGTGGGGTCGCAAAAAGTATGGTCAAGCTGAAATAGGGTCACCACTGGAAGAAGGTTGGGAACCACTGCGCTAGAGGATCCTCGTATGGGGCTACGTACCGGGGTAGCTTCTTGTTGTCGCTCGTTGCGAAGAGGTCTTTCTGCAGTCCTGGGACTTTGCGTAATATGAAAGAGAATTATCTTGCGTCTAGGGACCATTCTGACTCTATCGGGTTGATCCTGGATAGAGCGTCCGCTGTCACATTGCAGAACCCTTGAAGGTGGACTGCTGACAAGTGCCATCTCTTCTTCTCCGCTAGTCAGAGGATGGCCAGTATCACTTGATTTATGTGAGGCGATCTCGAGCCTTGTGGGTTTAGGTATCTCATTACGACTTCGCTGTCTAGAACCAGACGGATGTGATTGAGCAGCGAAGTTTCAGTTTCTTCAAAGAGAGAAAAACTGCCATGGCTTCCAGAAAATTGATGTGGAAGGTTTTGAAGAGGGGAGACCAGGTTTCTTGGACTTTCCGATGATGAGAGTGACCTACCCACCCCTCTTTTGAGGCATCCGTGTGAACGGTGACTGACGGAGGAGGTGGATGCAAAGGTACCTTGCTCTTTACGTTCTTGGCCTCCGACCATGGCTTGAGTAGTGATCGTAGACGATTTGGTATCGGTCTTTGTAGATCTCTTCGAGCGTTTGATGCGTATTTTCTCCAAACTCCTGATGCATCTTTTAATTGTGCTCTCAATACTGGATCTCTCACTGAGGCAAACTGGGGGGACCCCAACACTCTCTCCTGTTGTCTTCTTGATATCCTGGTGGATTGAAGGAGTCTTTTGACAGATCCTGCTATCTCTTTCCTCTTTTTTGATGGAATGGAAAGGCAGCGTGACTGCAAGTCCCAGTGGACGCCCAGCCACTGAAACTTTTGAGCTGGAGATAGTCGAAACTTTTTCAAGTTGATCTTGAATCCTAAGTGTTCCAGGAACTGGATCACTTCCTTGGAGGCTTGCATGCACTCTTCCTCGGATGCTGCCCACACCAGCCAGTCATCCAGGTAGGCTACCACCTGAATTCTCTTTAGGCATAGTTGATGAATGACTGCATTCGCAATCTTGGTGAATACCCTTGGAGCTATGTTTAGACCGAAGGGCATGGCTCTGTAAACGTACTCTCTTTTCTGTAGTTTGAATCCTAGGTAGGGGGAAACTTGACGGCTGATTGGAACGTGCCACTATGCATCCGTCATGTCTATAGAGACTGTAGGCCCGTTTGGGCAAAAGGGTCCTTATGTGTTGAAGCGTCAGCATTTTGAACTTGTAGTTCACTATGAACTTGTTGAGTAGTGATAAGTCCAGAATGACTCTGAGCTTTTCCGAGTCCTTTGGAACACAAAATAGCCTTCCTTGGAATGTGATGGACTTCGCCTTCCGTATAACTCTTTTGTTCAGGAGTTCCTGAACATATTCTCCCAGTATGGGGGTTGAGTGTTGGAAGAATTGAAGGAAGTTTGGTGGAGTTGAGCTCCAACTCCACCCTAGTCCGTTCTTGATTAGGCTGTGGGCACAGGGATCGAAGGTCTAATGATCCCGGAAGAGGAGAAGTCTCCCTCCTACCGGTAGCATCTCACTTTGAGTGCTGGTTGGAGGATTTACCTCCTTGGCCACGTCCACCTTTGTTGCCCCTACCTCTGAAGGGGCGTCTAGAGGATCCTCGAAAGGGACCTCGAGACTTTGGCCTAAAGGTTGTTGACTGCCTTTCGAAGACTGGGGTGTACACAGGCGATTGGGTCGCCAGCGTTTGGGGCACCAGTAGGAAGGTGGTGGTTGGTTATGCCTCCGTCTGGGGCACTGGGGCCATGGGAAGCTGTTGCTGTTGTTTTGGCCGAGAGGGCACTCTTGGTCGTTTCGATTTATTCTTCGGCTGGGGACCCTCATCAGCTGAAGATTTTCTTTTAGAGGACAAGCCTCTCTTGGAGAGGAGACTCCTGTTCTCCGTTGTGGCTTTGTCCATGACCTCTTTGACCACTTCGCTTGGGAAGAGGTCTTTTCCCCAGATATTGGAGGCTATCAGCTTCCTTGGTTCGTGCCTCACCGCAGCCGAGGCAAACACGAACTCTCTACAAGCCCTTCGGGCCTTAATAAAATTGTACAGTTCTTTGGTGACTGTCGCCAAATGAGATTTGGCGAAGACCATGTACATGTCTGGGGTGTCCGGGATGCTTGCCATAGTCTCTAGGCCAGTCTGCAGAGACATGGAAGCAGCAAGACGTTCTTTTGTCTCCTGTTCCCTGCGCAGGAGAAAGTCTGACAATTTCGGGAGGTCTTCGCCAAACTGTCGTCCAGCAATATTTTCCTCCAGCTTCCCGACTGTGAAGGTGTTGTGGACATCCTTCCAGTCTCCATCGTCTGATGGAAAGGCGAGGGAAAAGGGTCTACACTCTTCCAGTGTAGGGCAAGGTTCCCCTGCCTCGACTGCCTTTAAGGCTGCCTTAACCCTGGATAGGTACGCTTCTCGGACACCCCTTTAAGGGTATACTCCGTCGCGCGCGACCCCGACGCAAAAAAAAATTCTTGAAAAATCTGTTTTTGCAGTAACCTCCTTTTTTTTTGCCAAAAAAAATTCAATGAATGCCTAAAACTACTGTAAAGATAAACACTACTCATCTGCAGAAAAACTACTTATTGTAAACATTTTGAAAAATTAAGTAAAAAAAGACCTTACATAAAAATTCATGAAAAAGAAAATTATACATATATACACAAATCCTTTTAGGAATTGATTCTTGAATGTTTAGGACACATCTTGATGTATTTTGGATGAAGTCAGACCCATGGAGGTGAAGATCTGAAATGACAAAAAAAGGGTAACTTTTTTTGGGCAAAAAAATTTGTCCAAATTTCATGAATTTTTTGGGGTACCCAAATGAAATAGGAAGTGGCTAATTTTTTTAGGGAATAAACATATGTTATCCTAAAATAGAAATATGTAAAAAAATCTTCATTATTTTGTAAATTACATTTATATCAGGGGCCATACCTAAAGGTCATTTTTTGAGTACTTGGAAATTTCGTAAAAAAATACATATATTTAATATATAATATGATATTTATGCAGGTAAAAATATACCAAAATATCACAAATTCTATAGGGAACAAGAATATATATAGATAGGGCAACTTACGCTTCGGATATGTCCACAAAATGGCCGCCAACCACACTGACTCAGACTCCCTAATCTGCCACCTGAAATGTAGGAAGGGTATGTCAATTTCACGGTGTTATTTACTAATCTAATTATTCTTGGATATGCATAAAAATTGTATGGTGGGTTGCTGGATGATTGTAGATTATTTTACGACTATAAAATTAGAATTCTGACACAAAAAAATTTTTTTGAAGGGAAATAAAATCGAAAAAAAAAATTGTAAAACATATAATATTTTTTCTAAAAAAAATTGATGATATTCAATCAAAAAAGAAGTAAACAATGATTCTCTCCTGCTCGCCATTTTGATAACTGCAAAGAATTAGAAAAAATTAGATATACGCATTCGATGAAAAATGGATCCCCTACCAATATATCTAAGGCAAAAAACAATGTCATGCATGGGTAGCCAGATCCTCTAGAAACACTTTCCAACACTATAAAAATATAAGTTTTGTGACACTATTTGCCAATTTCTTATGGTAACATGACTAAGCAAAAAAATGCAAAACAATTAAAAAGGGGCACTCGATGAAAAAATGGCAACGTGCTAATGGTGGGCATTTCAGAAAAAAAAAAATTTCAGCCACGTGCTAGGCAAACCATCAAGGCACATTTTCCGACAAATAAACATCTAAATGAATCATTACTCTGTGATAGTTCCTTAGTATGTAGTAATTTTGAAAGAAATGGGAAAAAACGAAAAATTGGCAATCGCAGGAAAATCGAACACATACATATATATACGCCATATCTGGTTAAAAAAAAAGATAGGCATGGGTAGCCAGATCATCTAGAAACACTTTCCAACACTATATAAATATAAGTTTTGTGACACTATTTGCCAATTTCTTACGGTAACATGACTAAGCAAAAAAATGTAAAACAAATAAAAAGGGGCACTCGCGGAAAAATGGCCAACATTCTAATATACGGCATCTCAGATAAAAAAAAAATCATGCACGTGATAACCCAACCATCAAGGCACACTTTCCAACAAATACACATGAATAAAAATCAATACTATATGGCAATTCCTTACTACGTAGTAAATTTTTACAAATATTGGAAAAAAAAACAGAAATTGGCAACCGCAGGAAAATACCCCACATACCAATATCTACGGCGTATCTGACAAAAACAAAGTCACGCATGGGTAGCCAGATCATCTAGACACACTTTCCAACACTAAAAAAGAAAAAGTTTTACGAAACTATTTGGCAATTTCTTACGGAAAAATGACTTGGCCAAAAAATGCAAAAAACTGAAAAGGGGCACTCGCGGTAAAATGGTCCTCGTGGTGATGAACGGCATTTCAAAAAGAAAAAAAATCATGCACGTAGTAGCCAAACCATCCACCAAGACTTTCCACAACTGATAACCTATACAAGTTGCACCATTCTGCGACAATTTCATAATACGTAATAACTTTGATAATTATGCAACTTACCTTAGAAGGGTAAACTCGGTTGCGCTCGACCCCGGCGCGTCTCAGAAATATGGGAAGGAGTACAGCTACAGCGATGTACGTCTGGACACTACTAGAGCGTGTAGGCGAGTGACCGACTGCAGGTCGATCACCCACAAATTCAGTCACGGGGGTGAGTCACGTGAGAAAAACATCTTTTGTTTTGACGCTCGGGGTCGCGGACGACCCACCGTACCGTTCCAGGGTTAAACCATTTATCCATAAAGGGTAAGGCACATTTGGGGTCAACAATAAAGGACGGGTGCTTTTTGCTGAGAGCCGGCACTTTGGAGCTAGTAAACGTCCTCTCCTTCAAGGTGGTTGTATATAAGGCCAGGGCCTTAGAGAGTTCGAGGACAATGGTCTCCTTCGGCTCTGTCTCCTCGTTGGATGCAGGTTCTGTCCTCAGACGGACATAGCAATCCGGATAGGCCCCTTTGCTGGGCCAAAACTCAATTTCCTCCACTGGGACAGTGCCTAGTTTCTCTGAGAGGAAGATCTTCCCCCCCGACATTGGCATATGCTCTGAGTATCTCCAGGGGTTGACGTCAGAGAAAGCGGGGAGATCCTTGACGTTTAGCTTCTTCGGGGCTAAACGTGTTGCAACCAGCTGATGCATTTCCGTCCGAAGAGAAGCTTCTTTCTCGGACGATTTCTTCTGAATGTCCTGCACCATAGACAGCAACGAGTGCAACGTACTCGTGATGGAATCTAACTGTGGTTCAATGGAAGAAGTCGAAGGCACCGGCTCAGTCACCGCAGCTGATGATACAGAAATCGTTTCTGTTTTTTCGACTTCAGCATCAGGAGGTACGTCATCCTCTTGATCCAGTTCCTCCACTAGGAGATTGTTCATAGTCTCCTCCGAGACAACATATGTGTATTCCTCCAATTGGATGCCCTGCAAGGCGTCCAATACGTCAGGTTCTACCGGAATCTGAACTAGGGGAATCTCAGGTTGAGCCTGGGGAATGATTGCATCCGAAGATGCCCTAGGGAAAAGACAGTCCCTCATCCTCTCACTAGGAAGGTATGGGCCAGAGGTGTTCTTCTGAAAACCCCTGACCCATTTTCGCAGCGTCTCCCTTGCTGCATCCCTTGACTCAGTAGACTTTTGGTCATCAAAAGCCTGTTTCACCAGTTTATCACAAATGGTACATACCTGTGGGTCCCATTACTTGAGAGCCCCCTTGGTGACTGCGCAGCGAGCAAGGGCCCTGCACATGTTATGGCCGTAGAAGTTCTTACTACGGACCCTACAAAAGTTGTTCCTACACTCGGGATGCTCCTCCTGTAAAGAAAGAAAAGCATATAAGTATTTGGTGAAATTCTCAGATTTCAGCATATATATTTTTAATAATATTAGCTTGGATAGAGTAAGCTAGAAAATAGGAAAGACACCAATTTGTGTTTCCTGTCCAGCCCATTGCTATGACCTCCTCTGATATTGAACACTAAATTCTTCACGAATTTAGGGGAGGATGATATCCTTTGATATAAAGTGTCTTCTTTACACAATCTTCTAGGTTCAATATTGGTGATTAAAATAATGGTTGATAACCATTAACTGGTAGAGAGAATCGCTCTCTTATATGTGATGGTCTCACAATAGGCTGCCCATGAAGCACCTTGTAGGTTGGAAAAAACTTTTGGGCTACAGCACTGACTGTCGGCAGCATGCCGCCAGTCCTGCCGGGCCTGCCGGCATATGCCGGCCTATTTTGGGCAATTGAAGGCAGATACTGTCTTGAGAGTAATGAGCGGCAGGTCGCCAGCAGTGGCTCTGCCGTCCGGCAGCCGAAGGATCTCTCTATTAAGTAGGACCCGGCGGCAGCCGGCGGCAAAGGTCTAGACTTTGGGTGGCTGGCTGCCGGCCGACAACTTAGTTGCCGGCAGCCGGACATAGTATGTCTACTGTCGTTAGGTCGTCGATCAGCGACACCCACGGCAAGTGGCGGCAGAGCAACTGCCGGCCGACAGACAACCAACATGGCCGCCGGCAGCTACTAGCTGCCGGCGGCCGGCCTAGTATAAGGAAAGGCAGAGAAAAAGAGAGGATGGAGGAAGGCAAAGGCTCAGCCTTGCCGGCCTACCTCCAGAATGAGGGTTCATGTGGAAGGGGGAATTATATTCGGGATTCCACCCAACCATATCCCATCCATATGGGCTATGCAAGGCAGTCCAAAGGAGGACTGAAGAACACTCTAAAGAATATGAGGGTACCTGCCAGCAGCCGGCTCAGCCGGCGGCAGACAGGGAACCTCAGGCCAGTTCATCAGATTACCCATAGGGTCAAATGTAGAATGACGGCCAGGGAGGGTGATGGCTCATCCAACACAAAAGAGACAGAGGGGAGGGGGTAAGTGTCCTATAAGTAAGGTTTAGTCAAGTGAGAAAGCGGCACACAGGACACAATCTCGCAAAAGAACAGAATCTCTTGCCAGAGATCTTAGGCAAAGAAGAAATAATTTTTTCGGTCTAAGATCTACCAGCACAGGACTGTCTGCTAGACCAAGGAAGGAGGAATTGTCATACAAAAACCTCCACGTATGGTCTAGGGAGGTGTAGCCACCTGTAAAGACAACTTAACCTGACTTGGGAAATCATTTCACCAAGATAGTAAGATGCCTAACACAGACTTATTACTCTGATGTCCCATTCTAAGCTCAAAAACCGACTCAGTGGTTAAGAGAAAGAAACGAAACACCCCAGTAAAACTTTGTCAGAACTCAGTTCACAGCAAAGCTAACTGAGGATAACCTAGGCTAATCAGAGGGAAGGGGGATTGCTCTTAAATCTCGCCAGGAGATTAGTATCGACTTAAAAGGTATAGGAGGTGTCAGTTTTCCCTTAAAAGACAATACAAGAGCAATGGGGACATGTATGAAAGTATACTAAAGCCCCTAGGCTAGTAGCCTAGGAGCATGGAGAATCGTTCACCGAAACTCTCTTGTATACTATCTTGGAAGAGGAAAATTTTATGCAGTAATATCTTAATTGTATAAAATATTGCCTGAGCTTCAATAAAATAAAACTTTACCAGGTAGGTTATATCATGCATGAAGTGTGTAGGTGCCTAGGCTAGGAAGCCTAGCACTCGTGAGGCTCGATCATAAATAGCCAAATTCACGAAAACAATGACATAATATAAAAATCCCTAGCTAAATTTCTAAATAGCTAAAGTTATTAAAGCAAATAATGCCGGGAAAGTCGTTCTGGCTAACTAAATGTACAAGAAAGAACGACCGCGTCCATGACGCCATCCGGCTGGCAACAGCTCTTGTTACGTTAATTACAATCTCAAACGAAGAGCAAAACTGGCAAGAGCTTACATTTACACAATTCAAAGATATTACTTAACTTTCCAGAAGCAGATGAGGCTGGTGAAGACATCATAGCGACAAATAAACTCTGAAATAGCAAGAGATAACACGGGATAACACCGGTCAACAAAACTATGGCAGGAAGAATGGCTTGGTAGCACCGCGCCGTGGCAATTTGGCGCACTATTTACAGTACGATAGGAGGGTCGCCTTTTTAACGACTCTCCTATATTCATGCTACTTTCCCCTTCGAAGCGAAAGCGCTATTAGGGGTGTAGATAGCTATGAGACGTATCAAGAATACGTCCTCTGATATTATGCAATATCCCTTTTTAAATTTTGAGGGATATTCGCTGCAGGAGTTAGAATTCTGCATACCTTTGGTAAATTCTCCGGGATATATCACTGTAGTCAAGTATACCTAGGAAGCTACTAATGAAGGAACTTCCACCCATCAGGACGACATGGCCTAAGCATAAAAATAGAGATATCAAATACCTATCTCGGTCGCAACAGCAAAAATATTTTTTCTCCTACAATAAGCAGTATTTTTTTTTTCAACAGCATAACACACATTCTCTCTCTCTCTCTCTCTCTCTCTCTCTCTCTCTCTCTCTCTCTCTCTCTCTCTCTCTCTCTCTCTCTGCTGAATGTGTCAACTTCCTCTGTTATCCAATTAAGTGTTAGTCATTGTTTTGAGTAGTTATTGGATATCCACCCTTTAATGCCATACCAAAAAGTTGAACATTTCCATTTGCGGGTTTTATAAATTACTTATTAGTTTTGTTAGTAAGGACGATAATTCATAAAAAAAGAAAAAAAAAATCGAGAGGCAGGACGAAATTTGATAAGAAAATCATATAATGCAGGAAAGTCTTAATATTAGGTCGAATTCTATTAATAAGAACCCATGGAACCCTCTCCAAAATGTCTCCGTTCTCTGTCTGTCACTTCAGCTCCAGTTATATAAGACAATGAAATACAGAAACAGGGATTAATCGAATGGGAACCACAGATTCCTCACTCCACACTACTTTCTCTGGAGCTTTACTCATGTTCAATTCATTCCAAATGTGCACCGCCTGTTATTTCAAAGGATTGGCTTTGCTGCATTTAGCTGGTATTTTGGTTTAGCTTAAACCACTGGCAATATTCCTTGAATTTTTTTTTTTTTTAATATTGCTTCTATAATCTTACTTGAAATATCTCAAACACTCATATACACATTTAAAATTAAACACACAAACTTATAGATAAGATTTATTCACAGAATCCTTCATATTCATATTCACATACAGCATACACACCTACTGTATATATATATATATATATATATATATATATATATATATATATATATATATATATATATATATATATGTATGTATAAGTATATATATATGTATATATATATATATATATATATATATATATATATATATATATACATATATATATATATATATATATATATATATATATATATATATATATATATATATATATATATATATATGTATATATATATATATATATATATATATATATATATATATATATATATATATATAGTATATATATATATATATATATATATATATATATATATATATACATATATATATATGTATGTATATATATATATATATATATATATATATATATATATATATATATATATATATATATATATATATATATATATATATATATATATATACTTACGAATATTGTCTTCATGAGAGTAGAATATTTTATTCACATATTACATATGTGTATTTATTAGATATATAGCCAGCTTGTAAGGTAAGTTCCACTTATGTAGGATTAAGCAAATGTATGTAAATTACATAAGAGTGTCGTCATCCCTTTAATTGTATTTTCATTCAGTTACATATATGTAAGTTTATGTTTATTTTAAAGGTTTAAATTTTCATGTCACGTAGTTTTATTACGAAGTCTTATATAACTTGATAAAAAGGTATCCTGTATGACACACACGCTAGGGATTCCATTATGTTACCACATGTTTGGAAGTGCATGATAGTTCTAGACTAGAAATAATTTTTTTTTTCAATGTTACGAGAGGAAGTGGGCAAAGCTAGCAGAGAGAGTTCCTTCGGCAAAGAACGATAGTGCCTCTTCTTCAAATTGCTGAGTTGGCAACCTTACACCGCTAGAGTCATGCCCTAACAGTACGAGAATGATTTACAAGAAATTTATAGAGTGAAATAACTTAATATATAAGGACCTAGCAATCTATAGGAGACAGAGAGACCCAGCCTAACCCTCAGAAGAGCCATAGTCCAACAGTCCTCTCCAGCATCTGTTCAGCCACTACGTATCTCCTCTCCAACGTACATAGTGTTTCCCTCTCCAACGTGCATGGTGTTTTCTCTCAAATGTGAATAGTGTCTGCTCAAACAATTGAATTTTTGTGGTTTAAGTTGATAGAAACGCTATGTATATGTGAGTAGAAATCAATTGGTTTTGTTACTGGCCCTTTGAGATTAGGTTAAACAGTGAAGTGTAATTATTTTGCTTAACCATTCTGTAAGCTTGTGGGAGCCTAAGGACATAAGAGGAACATGTTGTTAATTATATGTAAGTGTCATTCTGATTTGTTTTTTATAAGTGTTAAAGTGTCATTCAGTCATTAATTGTAAAAGTAAAACATTTTCATAACTTAATTCCTGCTGAAACAAGTGATTATATAGTTTTTCAAAGTATTATTTTTGTCTTAGTCCAAGGTGTTGTTCAAATTTGATATTTCGGGTGATTTATTTTGGTGTTGATTTTTTTAAAATTCATTATTTTTTTTTAGAAAATAAATTTATTTTGTAAAGTTTGTATTATTTCGATCACCAACAATTATCTCAGAGCTTTGTTCGTATCCCCTGACCAAGAACCGAAGTAAAAGGTTGATTTAAGAATGGTTCCTGTTAAAAGTAAAGTAATCACCCAGTTCTGTTTTGAGTGTAATGTAAAAGACATTAGAGATATTCAGTGTTCATATGTATTATCATCTGAGAGTTGTGTACTATTCTCAGAGCTCGTAGTTATTTTTTTCTTGTATCAGATTATGTAATATAAAGCAGGTGAGTTTTTGAGCTCGGGAATTTACGTAATTCACTAGTGTTTTAAATATTGTTGATAACAGGGCAGTGTTTTGATTAAAGGTTTGACCAGTTTAGTGTTGATAGGATTTTGTGTACTGTTAGGATATATTTTTTGGAAAGGTATAATTTTTTTTAAAGTAAAAAATGGGCGCCGTTGAATGTACAGGAGTTTTGGGAAAACCCAACTGTTCAGGAATCGTCAGAAACTAATGAAACTAAAGTTCAGTGGTTCACTTTCTCAATGGTATGTAGTGGCCATGCAAGTAATTAAAGCCCAAATCCAGTGTCTAGCATTAGAAGCGTTGATGAACTCAGGAAAGTTGCCAGAAGAAGATATTGCAGCAGTTCGCGACCTTTTGGAGAAAACTGAATCAGAATTTGTAGAGAAGCATGTATCATATGCCCGACAAACTGAAGGAATGAAAATAGAAACGAATGTAGAGGCTGAGATTAGAGGAATTGCAGCTTAAGAGATTTTGATTAAGATGAAGATGATGGCAGAATGAGAGGAACGGGAAGAAAGAGAGAGAAGAGGGAATTAGAACTGTTGAATACTTATAAAAGAACGTCAACTCAGACAGGTGTGACCGCTGCTAAACACGATCCCGTGCTTAATGTGGTGAATGCACAGAGATTAATCCCAAAATTCAAGGAAAAGTTCCCGATGAGTTCT
The DNA here is from genome assembly GCF_036898095.1 of Palaemon carinicauda. NCBI lineage: Eukaryota > Metazoa > Arthropoda > Malacostraca > Decapoda > Palaemonidae > Palaemon > Palaemon carinicauda. The sequence continues at coordinate 153,620,420 of NC_090725.1, read as the reverse complement.
TTGATCAGTTCAAAACAGTCACGTCAACGTTGAAATGGCCAGAAGATAAATGGTCAGTGTTATTGCATAGTGTCCTTATTGGAAAAGGAGGCAGTGCATACCTTGCCTTGTCTAAAGACCAGAGTAAGGAGTATCAAGAAGTTAAGAGGAGTGACTGCAAGTGTATCAAATGATTACTGAATACTATTATGAAGGATTCCGAAATTTGTGGAAGGACTAGAAAATTATTTTCCTGGATTTCACTTATAAGGTACGACGGTGTTTTAAAAGATGGATAGAGGCTGCCAAAGTCAGAGAGATGGCTGATTTGGAAGAACTGATAGTGCTGGAACAAAAATTACAAGGAATTCCTGAACATATTCGAACGTATTTGAGAGAGAGAGAGGTGAAGAAACTTGATAAAGCAGGTTCGTTGAGTAAAGATTATGATATTATCAGTCGTAAAACCTCTTCTGGTAGGAAGTTTCAACCGTTGTTCCGGCCAAGTGTCAAGTATTCGCTGAACCATGGAAACCAGTTCAGTAATAACTATGGGAACAACTTCAATAGCCACTTTGTTACGACCTCGGGTGAGGCCGTTGTGCACTCGGAAAGAGAGGTCAATGTTTTTAAATGTTCAATGAAAAAGGGTCAATGGAAACGAAAACACGAGAAAAACTTAACAATGTTTAATATGCACTTAAAACTACAAATGAAAATTAACAAAACATAAACAAATATCAGTCAGCCTTGTGACAACAGGACCAAAAATCACGTCCTTAGAATAAACATCCGAAAGGATGACCTAACCTCTAAAATATAAATCCCTAAGACAGATGAATAAAAATACAACACATAAGCAATAAATCAGGGGCCCAAATTTAGAAAACTTACCTATTACTAAATAAGGTTAGGAAGGAAGGAGGAGAGCACAGTGAGGAAATACTTAAATTCCTACCTATATTATAAAGCTAAACCTTATTCTTAACAGTAATAACAAATTCCAAAAAAAAACCATTCTCCATATGAAAAGAAACTAATAAAGTTATAAATATATATATACTATATATATATATATATATATATATATATATATATATATATATATATATATATATATATATATATATATATATATACATATATATATATATATATATATATATATATATATATATATATATATATATATATATATATATATATATATATATATATATATAAATGTTACAAAAAACCAAACTTTCCAATATACAGGAAGAACGAAGTATTATTTACAACTCATCGGGCGTCTCCCAGTGCTAGGCTTATATTTAATGCCTCAGGGAACTCTGGCATAGATTCCCGGCAAAACAAACAGTCACACATCAAAGCACTGCCTTCAGAGGGAGTACTGGAGAACAGGTAAGCACAAGGCATAGGCACAGCAACGTCCTCTCAAAAAACAAAATGGCTAAAAAATTATTACCTGGACTCAGTCTCCCAACATGCTTCCTCACGAGCTAACAAGCTCCCCACACAGCTGCACAGACGAAAAGACGTGCTGCAGAGGTGCCCCTCCTGCGTCCGCTCGACCGGGAATAAATCCTGGACAACGGCCTGAGCCCGCAGGAATTCCACACCCAACACTAGCCAAGTCAAGGCTGAAAAGCTCAGATATACCGTGTGTGGCAGTTCCTGAGCAAACAACCCAAAAGGTAATTCTGAAGATCCAAGATGAGGTAATCCAAATAACAGCTGTAGTATAAAGGTGTGGGAGGCATTCAAGTCTAGCCCGAACTGGTACTGTTCCAAAGCAGAATGCGATAGTACCAACAATCGCCGAGTTGTCCTCCTTTAGGTGTTGTGAAAGACGTGCAGAAGATTAATATCGTCTGTTATAAGTGTGGATAAAACAGCCATATCAGTAAGGAATGTTGCCCGAACCAACCGAAAGCAGTCGCCCAAGTGGTTAAGGATAATTCAACTCCAAAGAATATGAAGACGAAGAATAAAACAGGAAAGGTTGACGATGAAAATAAACCAGCTAACGTTTACACGATGAACAGGACAACTCCCAAACAGCGTGGATGCCTTTAACCTGCATATTTATAAAGTTATGTTAGACACTCTGGATGGGAGTGAGCAGATCCCGGTTAAGATATTGTACGATGTAAGATCCAATCTATTCATAGAGAGGTGACATGAGGTGTACACCCGTTGGTAGAGCAGTCTCTCACAGGAGATTCAGCCATGTGAAGGGAAAAGGAGGTGAGGAAATTACTGCTATTCGCCGTTTGAAACTGTCATGCGAGTTGGTGAGAGGTCATTTTGATTTTGCGGTAAAGGATTCATTGACTGTCAAAGGAGTAGAAGTCATATTGAGAAATGAGGTTAGTGGAGTGCCGTTTGTGCCTTGTCCCAGTGTACTGGAGAAACCACTGAAGTATAGTCCTTTGACCAAACTCGAATAGGACTAACTGTATCTGTTTCCTAGTTGTGTGATGACTAGGAGTATGACAAAGAAAGTGGCTGCAGAAGAAGACAGAAAAACTAAAGGAACAAAAAACTTGGAAGATTTTTTCACTAAAGAAGAGGTTTCCTATGATAGTACACAAGAGGAGAGCTCCGGAGAGAGCTTGAGAGGAGAGGAATGACAGTCAAATGAACAGGAAGATAATGAAGCAATGGACTTGGAAGAAATAGAAAACTCATCATTAGAAGTAGGACAAGTGAGTCGGAAAAGGTTCATAGGATTGACACGGAAGGATGCGACTTTAACAAAATTATTGTACCAAGTGGTGGATGAGACGAAGGGGCAGCAGTCTCTCACTTGTTATGATCTTAAAGATGGGTTGCTTATGGGGAATCATAGACCCGCATATATCCCTGTGAATGCCGAATGAGGGATTTACCATCAGATATTGATTCCGGCACCACTGAGAAGACAGGTGATCGCCATAGCGCAAGAGACGGGACGCATGGGAATAAAAGAGACAACTGAGAAGGAAATGAAACACTTTTTCTTGCCTATCATGCATAAGGATATGAGCCAGTTTTGCAGTTAGATGGCTGGAAAGCCTAGCGAGTACATCAAGAAGGCTCCCTTACACCGTATTGAAGCACGGGGAGAAGTCTTCAGTAAAGGACCAATTGAAACGTTGGCAGGAAAATGGAAACATTGAGAGGAAACAGATGAAGAATATGTCAAGAATTTAAGGAAAAAAATCGGTGAGATAAGAGAGTTTTCACTTGAAGAATTAAAAACGAGCCAAGGAAAAATGAAGAAAGGTTTGGTATAAAAAGTAAGAACAGACAGTTTGCGGGAGGAAAACAGGTGTTGGTTTACTTACTGATAATGAATTCCTTCTTGCCAACAAGCTCCAAGGAACATTTTGAATTTTGGAAAAGATCAGTGACCTTTTCTATGTTATCGAAATACCAAAAAGAAGGAAAAGTCAAAGGTAGGCCATAATAACTTCGAAAATTATACTGCAAGCACCGGATTTTCAAAAGAAATCCTTTATCCAAGTGGATGGGTCATACAATGGGATTGGACCTGTCCTATTGCAAAAAGGCAAGGAAGAAAATCCTCACCCCGTCTATTTTATTTTGTCAATGCTGAAGAAGCATCAACAAGCCTACTCAACAGTTGAAAAGGAACTGCTGGCACTAATCACAGCAATAAGGAACTTTGAAGTTTATGTGACTAAAAAATAGAATGAAGAAATTACGGTTTATTCAGATCACAATCCTTCAACTTTTGTTAATAAAAAGAGGAATAATAATCAAAGGTTAAGTAGATGGGCATTATGTTTGCCATCATAATGTATTAATGTAAAACATATATCAGGTAAAGATAACATGGTTACAGATTATTTTTCTCGGGCTGAATTGGTGGATTCAGTCCCGGAATAAATAATCTTTTTTTGGGGAGAGGTATCTTATAAAACTGGTATTCACGCAAGTAGACTATTCTATTCGGGTATTTCATTTGTGCATTTAAGAGATGTATGGCCACCCTGTGAGGTGAGTTCCAATCATGTAGGATTAAGTAAATGTATGTAAATTACATTCCTCTAATTGTATTCTCACTCAGTTCCTTATATGTAAGTTTCCATCATTTTAAAGAATAAAATTTCTATTTCACATAGTTTTGTTACAAAGTCTTATGTAACTTTGTTAAAAATGTATGCTTTATGACACATAATAGAGATTACATCACGTTACCATGTGTTGGAAGTTGCATGAAGGTTCTAGACTAAAACTAAATTTTTTTCTAATGTTGCGAGAGGAAGCGGGCGGAGTTAGCTGAGAGAGTACAACAATAGTACCCATTCTTCAAATTGCTAAGTTGGCAACCTACGCTGTTAAAGCCATGCCCTAATGCTACAAGAATGGTTTACTAGAATTCTCTAGAGTGAATTAAGTCAATATATAAATACCGAGCAATGCATAGAAGACAGAGAAGCAAAGCCTAATCCTTGAGGAGCTATCGTTCGACAGTCTTCTCCAGTATCTATTCAGCCCCTACGTATCTCCTCTCCAACGTACATAGTGTTTTCTCTCAAATGTGAATAGTGTTTGTTCAAACATTAGAATTTCTGTGGTTTAAGTTAAAAGAAGGACCGTTTATATGTGAGTACCATTATATTATAAAAATTAATTGGTCTTGTGACTGGCCTTTTGAGATTGGGTTAAACAGTGAATTGCAATTATTTTGGTAACGTTGTGTGAGCCTAAGAACATAAGAGTAATATTTAAGCATCTTCATCTCCTCCTACGCCTATTGACGCAAAGGGTCTTGGTTAGATTTGCCAGTCGTCTCTATCTTGAACTTTTAATTCAATACTTCTCTATTTATCATCTACTACTTCGCGTTTCATAATACTTAGGTATGTAGGTCTGGGTCTTCCAACTCTTCCAGTGCCTTGTGGGTCAAACCATCTCAATCTAGCCTTCTACAGTTAATCATATGTAAGTGTAATTCTGAAATATTTTCTATAAGTGTTAAAGTGTCATTTATTCAATAATTGTCAAAGTTAAATATTTCCAAAAATTAATTTCCTCTGAAACAAGTGATTGTATAACTTTTCAAAGTATAATTTTTTTCTTAGTGTAAGGTCTAGTTCAGATTTAATATTTCGAATGATGTAATTTTGTGTTACCTTTTTTAAATATGTTATTTGTTTTTATATAACATAATTATATTTGTAAAGTGAGTATTATTTCAATCACCAAATATCATTTCAGACATTTGCTCATATCCCCTGACCAAGAACCAAAGAAAGGGGTTGATTTAGGAATAGTTCCCGTTAAAAGTAAAGTAATCACGCAGTTTTGTTTTGAGTGTAAAGTAAAGAGATCTTTTAGATATTCAGTGTTCATATATATTGATGTCTGGGAATTGCGTATTATTCTCAGAGCTCGGAAGTATTTCTCTTGTGTATCAGATTATGTACTTTACTATACTTACTTTACTTTCATGGCTGCTTTTCTGGTCCCATACAGCAGGAGAACCCCACTCTCTACAGGACATCCGCTGTTGTTCTACCTTGTTCGTTCAGAGTATTTATCGTTTCAGATCATGTATTGTTCATTTACTGTTAAATCGTCATTGTTGTAAGATTGTTTTAATAAGAAAGTCTTCAGTTTCATCTTGAAAGCCTTAATGTCTCCAATCATTCGAATGTTTAGCGGGAGCTTATTATGTAGTGTGACGAGCCGAGAAAAGAAAGCTTTGCTATAAGGGCGGCTGGCGCCAGCGAGTACTGCTGCAGAAGGTATGTTTGGAGGGTGTCATATGCTATTGGGGTGTCTCCTTGTTCACAAAGCCAGTCGGATATTTCAGGAAAGGTGTCCTCGGGTATCACCGCGAGTACATGATCTGCTTTGGTGGTTAAGCAAGTCACGCCCTTGATGCGAAACTGGACTTCTGCGCGCTGAAACCAAGCAAACGCCTCTCCGCTGTCGAATGACGAACGTTTCAATGGGGCAGCCGCAGCGCCAACTTCCGTAGAGTCCGCCATAGTACCAACGACGGAGGGGCAGGGGGGGGGTGGAAGGCGGGATGAGCGAGTAGACGTCCCGGGTCACCAATGTGACGGGCCGAGAGAAGGTTGTGACTCAAAGACAGGATGAAGGCAACTGAGTAACTTTATTACAGAACACTCTCCTTTATATACAAAAAGTCAATGCAACAGTAAATGTCCTGTTCAAACCGACACGCATGGGTTAACAGTTAACAGTGAGAAAAACATACATGTTATTTCAGGTTCTTTTTAGTGTGAGGGGAGATCGAAGATACAAGCATAATATATACAAAAAAATAAATGTTGTTACTATGTACGATCCTGTAACACACGGTGGGTACAATAGTCTCGCAGCCGCATATCTAAATGCTGTGGAGCCTAAAGAAGACATATATCTAGGTTCCACCAGTTTGAAATCATCTAAAACTATTCTCGTGTCAATACGATTTGTTGACTGCGCAATATGTAGCAATTTTCTTAAGTATTTTGGACAACTGGCCCTGATATCTTGCTGGGTTATTGTACATATTTTAAATTCAATTCTCGCCTTAATTGCCTGCCAGTGTAAATCGATTAGTATAGGGGTGATCCTTTCTCTAGAAGGGGCACCTTTTATTAGTCTTGCTACTCTGTTTATTATGTTTTGTAATTTCTTAAGTTGCACTTTTGGTAAATTATATTAGATAGAGTTGCAGTAGTCAATCCTGGTAATGACACAGTTTATCACAAGTTTCTTTACAGAATTTTCGTCTAGGTACTCTTTTATAAACGTAATATTTCTTAGATGGTAACCAGCAGTTTTTATTATATTATTTATTTGGGATTTTGAGACAGGTTACAGTCAAGAAATACACCTAGATCTCGAACCTTACTAGATATCGGCACTGAGTCATTATTTATGTTCATTTGAATATCACCCAAGTTTCTCAAGCTATTTCTCTTACCACCACCATGAATTAGTTTTGTTCTCATTTAATTTTAGTTATTTCAATTTCATCCATTCCCTAACACTATCAAGGATTCGGTTTAGAGTTTCAGTAGTGTCATGTATATCATTTATGAAGAAGTAAAATTCTGTGTCATCCGCAAATAGTTTGAATTTCACGCCATGCCTTTGTAGTATTTTCGATAGACCAATAGTATAGATGCAGAATAAGATTGGGCCAAGTACACTCCCCTGGGGTATCCCTCTATTTAAGGGTTCATATGATGAATAAGAGTTTCCAGTTTATACACAGTAATTTCTACCAACTAAGTAGTCTTTTATGTATTTGAAGGCTCGATTTTCAACGCCGATGGTCCTCAGATCATCTAGTAGTAGTTCATGCACAACTGTATCAAAAGCAGCACTGCGATCGAGCAGTATTACAATACCCCATTTATTTTCATCCATCATTTCCAGCATATCATTTACAATTATACGCCTTAGAGATAGTTTTGTGTAAGCAGATTGGTTGTCAGGCAAAGCTTCTATTACTTCTAAGTTACTAACTAGTTGTTGAAAAATTATATATTGAAGCACTTTTGACACAAAGGATAGATTCGAAATAGGTCTATATGAGCTTAATTCCTGGTAGACCAGTGCATTTTTCAGAACTGGTGGGACTGTAGCCATTTTCCCGGATTTAAGGAAACTTACATTGATGTGTGCTATAATTTGCTATTCACATTATTCTTTCAGCTGGACTACAAAAGTTTCTCTCTCCAAATACTTCAGATATTGGCAAAGGATCGATCACACAGTTTGTTTTATTTGCTCTCTTGATAATTCTGGTGATGTCATCTTCAGTTATGTTGTTAAATCATATTAATTTTGCCTGCTTTTCTGGTGTATCATTAATCTGTTGTTGAGTATTTACAAACGACTTAGTTATATTTTCAATTCTGTTTTTAAAGAATAGCAAAAAATTATTTGGTAGTTCCTGGTCACTGTATCCATTAGGTAGCTTCTTTTTTTTTTTTTTTTTTTTTTTACTTTTCCCATTATACCATTCAGGAGACAATATAACTTATCTATGTCTATTGCTGCTTCGAGGATCTTTCCCTTATAGTATTCAATTTTTTTCCTCCTTAGTAGTTAGTTATATTGACACGCAGCAATTTGTATTTTACCCAAGTACTTTCAGTTTTTAACCTATTCCACTTTCTTTACGTCTTTTTTCCGTCTTTTTTTACCAATGTCTCTCCATCACACCTAAGAGATTGGTCTTTTACAGTTATAGACTTTCCCATCGGTGGGAACATGGTATAATATTCACTTTTACACACTTTATTATAAGTCGTCGTAAGAAAGTTAACACACTTAGCTCCTAACAGACGTTGGTCATTGTTGGGTTTGCAATGAGACAACGTCCTGGTGACCGAACTTTATTATAAGATACTCAAGAGCCGACTGACTTGCAACAGCGTATGCAGATGCATGCTCGGCAGCGCATGGCCGAAAAACATATCGTATACATATAATACATTCCCCCCTCAAGATTATACTTATACATGGCAAAAAAAAATAAAAGGGGGAAATACCGAAACATATCGTACACATATCGTACATTCCCCCCCTCAAGAACATACTTGTTAATCTCCCTGAGAGGAGTGTTGGGATACTGAAGTATTGCTAGGGCCGTTTTGTCCGACTCAAGGGCTCCACCCTTTAACGTGTTTTCTCGGAGTAGCCTCTTTGCCGATTTGACAGCTGCTTCTGCCCTGCCGTTAGACTGGGGATACTGGGCCGACGACAGCCGGACCTTAACTCCCCATCTCCTGAAGAAGACCTCCATCCCCTCACTGGCCAAGTTCGTACCTCCGTCAGTTGATATTTGTTCTGGGGCTCCCCAGCGCGAGAAATATGATCGAAGGTGATTGCTGATTTTGTTAGACGTGGCACCATTGGGGAAATGAGCTACTTCTAACCAACCTGTTAGTCTATCTATATATACCATGTATACACTGCCTTTTATCTGGAACATATCTGCGACGACTTGCTGGAAGGGGTATTCCGCAGGCGGCGTGCGCATCATTTCTTCAAGAGGCAGTGAGGGGGCGTGTTCATCGCATGAAGTGCATTGGGCATGGCAATGCTGAAGGTCTCCTTCTATTCCCGGCCAATAGACCGACTGCCTGGCCCTTCTAAGCATAGAGTCGAGGCCTTGGTATCCTGTGTGTAGGTTAGCGGCTACCTGGCGGCGTAAATCCTCGGGGATAACCAAACAAACACATCCTTGGTGCACTGAGTATGTCACCAGATCCTGGTTAACAGCTAGCCGGTCCCGAACGCTGAAGAAGGGACGAAGGCAAGCAAGGTCTTGCGATTTCTGTTGGGGCCAATCGCCCGCTGCAACCCTGGCTATCAATAGCTGATATACAGGGATTTTAGATGTGGCGCTCCTGATGCAGTCTTCATCCAACACGTTGATGTCCGGTTCCAAGGCGGCCACAGTTGCACATGCTACTGCCACTTGAATGTCGTCCTCCAAATCCACGTCGGGAGCTTCATGGGGTGCTTGCATGGTCGGGTACCCTGAAAGAAAATCTGCGGCAGTATTCCTTTTTCCGGGCAGGTATTTCATGTGGAACTTGAACTGGGGTGTCTTCTCTTTCAGGTTGAATAATCTTGTGTTGGTGACTTCCTTGAGGGCTCTGTCACCCAGCAGTTTGACGAGTGGACGGTGGTCCGTGATGATGGTGAGATTAGGACACCCAAGTAGGAACAACCTGGCCTTCCGCAAGCACCGGGTAACTGCCAGGGCTTCTCCTTCTACGGGGGCATACCCAGCTTCAGAGGGGGTGAGGTGTCGACTACCACACAGGGCAAGGCGCCAGCCTCCCTAGCAACAAAAGGGGCTGTCAGTTGACTGACAAACGCAATACTGCTGAAAGACTACGAAACTGATGCCTTCCTTGCTCCAATCCGTCATTATCGCCGTAGGGCATGTCTTGTCGTAATATGCCAAGCCGTCCTTGGCTAAGTGACAGATGACCTCCTGTGCCTGCCGGAGTTTGCCACGTAGCTGGCTATCCCAGTAGACGTTTTTTCCAATGGGTTTTCTGAGGAGGTCCCTAAAGGGCTCCATGATGGGCGCTGTTGCAAGAAAGGGAGCTAATTGATTCACGAATCCGAACCACGTCCTAATATCCGTGATGGAGGGCTTCTCTGGCATATGGAAGTTACGAATGGCGTCTAGTCGTTCGTCTGCGGGCTTGTATGACTCCCATCCCAGGTGATAACCGATGAAAGTAACCTCTCTCTTGCAGAATTTAAACTTCTCTGGCTTGAGTGTGATACCTGCAGAGGCCCACGTTAACAGGAATTCATATACATGCCAGAACGCCACTTCAATGCTGTGATCGTATAGCAAAGTGTCGTTAATGCATTTATGCTTTCTGGTGATGTCTTGCAGGGCATCATCGAACCTTTTTGTGTAGGCGTCGGACGCCGAACAGTGACCCATGGGTGTTCTACGATAACGGTATTGTCCCCATGGGGTGATGAAGGTCGTGAATGGGCGGCTGTCCTCGTCCAATTCCACTTGATGGAAACCACAATGGGCGTCCGCCGTAGTCTTGTAAGTATGAATGTGGATGCTTGAAATCATGTCAAAGGGTGCCGATGTATGATGAGTCTCACGAAGACAGTGGGCGTTGAGGCGCTAGAAGTCTACTGTGCGGCGAGGTTGGCCCGTCTTCTTGGCTACGATGACCATCCTCGCACACCATTCTGTTGCATCCCCCACTGGGACTGGTTCTATCACACCCTTCCGAACGTCCTCGTCAAGTTGGGCCTTGACCTCCTCTTCCCAATGCTTACGGATTGTTGCGGGCGTATGACAGGCATAATGCACGGCATCAGGCAACAAATGGATGTGGTGCTGCTTGCCCGTCATTACAAGTAAAGGTTCCCTGGTTGTGTTAAAGGTTGTTGAAGAGAAATGCCGTAATAACCATTCCTCAAGTCTTGGTATATTCTCCTCCACAGGCGGGATGGGTAAGGTGGCTGGCTTCATTGTCTTAGGGGAGTTAGGCCGTGCGACTTCTTTGTTAAGCACATCAGCTGATGCAATGAGATGGTAGGGGTGAAGGAAGCTAGGCGGTACTATTCCCAGCTCCTTACAAGCATTCAGTGATATATAGTTCTTGGTCGTCGACACAAAGTAAACCTCCTACTTTGTGCGTCGCCCACCTATGTCAATGAAGCATGCCGTTGATCCGAGACATCTCACTCGGAGATTAGCTACGTCCCTCAGACCTGTTCGCGGCTGCAACTCTAGAGGATTTATTTGCAGGCTTGAAAGAATCGTGGGTCCGGCAACGCAGATCTGTGCTCTGTATCTGCTACAACGAGTGTTGATACTGAATTCCCGTTCCTATGGGAAACACAAGCCTTTATTGTAGGGGGGGGGGAGGGAAGAAGTGTGTGTTTGCAACAATCACTGAACTCGAGGCAAGTGGCGCTTTCTTCGTACTTCTTCAGCATTTCCGAAAGTCTCCTACCTTTTGGCACCCATGGCACGTCATACCTTTTGCTGGGCATGACGCTCAACCAAACGGATGGCGCTCCCACAATTTCCGCAACGCTTTGCATTGAAATTGCAATTGCAATTTCAATTCCCTGTGACATCATCACTCGAGGCGCCAGCAGACTCCCTCTCATCGATAGCGACGCGCGGGACACTTTCAACGTCTTGGCATGCAGCTTCGAAAGTGCAGCACTGTGCCTGAAGGGCATCTACACTTTTAAATGTATCACATGCCTGAAAAACGTGCCTTTTTAATACAGGGTCACTGAGGCCTACCATTATTTTCCTCAGCAGCATGTATTCTATCAAGCACTCCCCGCATTTAGGACACTGAAAATCACAGTCGGTGGCCTTCTGAGCACACATCAAAACATAGTGGCTCACTGACTCCTCGCGCCCTTGTGCGAGGGCAAAGAATTCAGACCACTTCACTGCCTGATTCGACGACCGCAACACAATATTCCCGATGGCGTCCAGAGCCGCGTCTGGGGCGAGGGCATTCCATTTGGCATCTGAATACCGAGCGTCCACCACACATTGCAACGCCGGCACACAGTTGAGCCTAATGTGCAGGAGAACATCCTGCGGCGGGAACTTGTTGAGGTGGATCCAACACGTCATCGAACGTCTCCAGGATCTGAACGTTACCAAGGACATTACTGCATCACACTTCTCAGGGGCAGCAGAAACAGGAACTTTACTGGCACGTGTTCCGGAACCGGGAAGGGCATCCTGAAGGGAACGGATGGTGCGTTGCTGGTCTGCAATTAACATCTGTGCTTGCATCACGGCCTGTGACAAGGCCCTTGGCATCGCAGGTGAGGCATGGCTTGGTTCTAGTCCTACTCACTGCGCCATGTTGAGTTTGCAATGAGACAACGTCCTGGTGACCGAACTTTATTATAAGATACTCAAGAGCCGACTGACTCGCAACAGCATATGCAAATGCATGCTTGGCAGCGCAAGGCCGAAAAACATATCGTACACATATCGTACAGTCATCATGATCACAGTGAATGTTGATGGCATTATTTATTTTTGTTGTAACTTCTTCAATAAATACTGTAGGCAAAAAATTTGATTTATGTCTAAAGTTTATTTCTTTACTAATGCATGTTTCTGTATAAGTAGATTAAATGTAATAAGTTTGTGTACTGGGGAGATAGTACATTTCTCTTCACCTTTAATATCAGA
>NC_090725.1:153587723-153595223 GCF_036898095.1 Palaemon carinicauda | reverse complement strand
TTTAAGAGTCTATTTCACCCTCTTCAAGTTTTTTTTCGCTATATTATTTATTTCTTAATGGTTAAGAATTTTTGTTATTTGTCTATTGTTTCATTGGTTCCTGGAAATATATATTCAATGACTTCTAAAGCCCTTGTGCTTCTTTATTACCATAAAATTGCTGACCATTCTGTTTTACTCTATGATTCTCCTTTCACAATGCTTGTTCTCGCTCCTCCTCTCTCTTTCTCTCTCTCTGTCAGTCTATCTCTCTTTAGTCTCTATGAATTCTCAACTATGGTAGTCAGGTGCTCGTATTCCTTCCAGTGACATTTGAGATTTTTTTTTTTTTTTTTTTTTGTAATTCTTGTTAACCTTTTTTTATTCCTTCATGCTCTAAAGTGATATATATTTATCTTAAATGAATTATTTTTTGACATTCGCTTTTTTTTCTGCTCTTCTCTTTCATGTCTTTTACTTTAGGTTAAGTTCTTTTAATATCCGTTTTAAACTTATAATATTCTCGTGAACGATATTTTTCTTGCAGTTCACAAATACACTCAGTCTTGTTCTCTTCTCTCTCTCTCTCTCTCTCTCTCTCTCTCTCTCTCTCTCTCTCTCTCTCTCTCTCTCTCTCCCTCTCTCTTTATATATACATATATATATACAGTATATATAAATATATATATATATATATATATATATATATATATATATATATATATATATATATCATATGCATACATGCACTTCCACCTAAAGGCACACAAACTTACAAATTACACTTGCACACACATATAAAAGAGCACGTAAATGGTAGATAAATAGATTTGTGAAATAATCGCATACTTGCACCGTTTTGCCATTATAAAAAATAAATTAAATTACCTGGATTACTACCGATATTATTACCATTTACAATATTTGTCCAAACTTGATGCCTTAAAGAAAATTCATGATACCCTTATGTTAATCGACCTCATTTTCTGCCAAAAAAGGCTAAGTCTACCGAGTATACCCAGTTATCTGACTTAATGAGACGCCAAGGGGGTATTAACAAAAAAGATAACAATAAGTGAAGTAACGACAAGGGGAAAAGAGTGTTAGAAAACTTGCCATTCATAACCAATCATTCCGTAGATTCTAGAAACTACAAAAGCTTTGTAATAAAGGGAACAAACCGATAGTAAATGAAGGCTCATAATAAATAGCCTGAGTTGTATGTGAAAGAAAAATCCTATCTCTTAAAGTAAAAAGTGTCATTCTCATAGTGACTAGTTGCTGATTGGCTGAATGATTTTCAGTTTCCTGGCGACTAGTTTCCGAGTCGTTGTAATTTCTTCTTATAGCACTAATTCCTGTATAGGGCCGTCAAAAGATGGTTGAATAAAAAAAAAAAAAATAAAAAAAAAAAAATAAAAAAGGAATCAAGGAAAGCTGCAACATTCTTTATTGACTTCATATCAGAGTACTTGATAACATATTAATATTGCATCCTTTTACCACCCGGGATTTTACCGCCACGTAAGAAAAATGGCGATTTGTGTTTTCAGGCTTTTTTTTTCATACTCGTCCTTTCATTATATAGTTTGGTAAATCATCTTCCAAGGGGGACTTCATCTTTTATGCTGGTATAGGACAGACAGTGAATAATCATAGGCGGAGTTTCACCCAACCATCCAACCAAAACGGAAAGTTACCAATCATGGTCATTGCTATACCAATACATGCTGCATAATTAGAAGCATTGATTTCAATGATAGGGTCAGTTTTTTCGCTGTATATTGTATGACAAGGTATCCTATTCTAAAAAGGAAAATCATGTAATCTATTTGGGTTATTTTGTAGGATTGTAAGATAGCACACAGGTAGTGAATTATTGTTCTATTCTATTCTGATTTTTCTATTCCATGATTTACATCACTCTCTGGTGTGTTTTTTCTTTTTTTATGTGGCATCAATGGGATCATCTAAGTCATCTCCATCAATAATGATCAGGTGATTTGAACTCGACAGTATCTTGCAGGAAACATATATCACAGAACATTTCAAGCCGGCCTTTTTAGAGTTGTAGATGGAAGGCATTCAGAATTTGTGGTATTAGCATGATACAATGTTTAAGAGGTCTGGAGGAGCAAGGTTTAGCTGTAAATATTAATATCATTTCTTTTGTAGTCACATTCCAACCCCATTGTGTAGGTAGCAAGAAATTTCCCAACTACTTATGCGCTTGGTTATATGCATATAAGGATTCAAATCGAGTACCGCATCTTTTGGAGACAGAAAAGCCAAAGTTATTTTGATCATATTCAAAGATTGGGAAACGCTCCGTTAACTGTAATCGCAAAACGATTCGTAATAATTAGTCTCGTAAAACTGAAAAATGAAAACCTTTCGTACTTCAGTTACCTTTGCAGGTTTAGTATATGGTTCTTTAAACATTGCACAAAAACCTCGTTGTTATACATGTGTTTTAAGTAGGTTTATGAACGTCAGTTTTCCTTATCTGTAAAAGGCAGTAGTATAAGCCCAACTTGATGCTTAAAGAAAAGAATGTGGTTTTTGATGACTGATCCCGATTTCATGAAGGGGCTGTGTGTATAGTTTGCTTTCTGCATTTCCTTTGCATGGTTTTAATATGCATATATTTATCTTTCATCCACCCAAGGCTTTGAGATAATTAAGCGATCTACATTTTCTTCTAGGTAGTAGGTTGGACAAGGCACCAACCACCCGTTGAGATACTACGAGAGAGTTATTGAGTTCTTTTGACTGGCTAGACAGTACTAAATTAGGTCGTTTTCTCTGGTCACGGCTCTTTTTCTAATTGCCTACACATGCAACGCCTAATCTGGCATATTTGTTCCACATTCTTCTCTGTCTTCGTACACCTAACAACACTGTTATTACTAAATAGTTCTTCTTTGCTTAAGGGTTTAGCTACTGCACTGTAATTATTCAGAGGCTACTTTCTTCATGGTAAGGGTAGAAGAGACTCTTTAGCTATGGTAAGCAGCTCTTCTAGGAGAAGGACACTCCAAAATCAAACCATTGTTCTCTAGTCTTGGGTAGAGCCATGGTCTTCCACTGTCTTGGTGTAGAGTTCTCGTGCTTGAAGGTACACACGGGCCCACTATTCTATATAATTTCTCTTCGTCCTTTTTTTTTTTTAGTTTTTATAGTTTATAAATAAAAGATCAATTATAGTCTGTTACTGTTATTAAAATATTTTACTTTACTTGTTCATTACTTTTCCTGTAGTTTATTTATTTCCTTATTTCCTTTTCTCAACGGGTTATTTTACCTTGTTGAAGACTTTCGACTTGAAGCATCTTCCTTTCCGAACTTGGCTTGTAGCTTAGCTAATAATAATAATAATAATAATAATAATAATAATAATAATAATAATAATAATAATAATAATAACAACAATGTAACTGATTCAGCTTTTGCATACTCTTCAATAGCGGTAACAACAATGTGTCTACTTCTTTCATTGACTGTTTTGCAGTAAATTCCCTCAACGATCAATCTAGTGGTGAGCATTGTGATATGCCGGCTCTTATTTCTCTCATTTGCGAGAAATTCACTTTAGCTTATTGTTTGCTGGTATTGCTTCGCAAAATGCTTAATCATTCGAGGAGCATGCTCAGCATATTCTGTAGTTTTTCTACTAGGGTGTGTGGATATCCGTCAAATATTACAATGAAATTTCTTTCGTATTGCTTTTTTTTTTTTTTTTTTTTTTTTTTTTTTTTTTTTTTTTTTTTTTTTTTACATATCCAGTGTAGGCTGAATTATTAAAATTGCTAAGGATATCTATTCCTTTAACCGATCAACTCGATGGATCAGAAATTGTCTACCAACATCACAAATTGTATCTTCAACCTTTTTTTTTTTTTTTTTTTTTTTTTTTTTGTCACTAAGAGGTGGAAGTACCTCACACATCGTGGATGTCTTGGTTTCACGCATTCTCACTTCATCAAAAAGAGACATGAAGTATTAGGCTAGCTCATACTCAAAGTTAAGTTGAATAGTCTGTGAGAGTTTTTGGTGAAATAAATTCTTCTAACTGAAGCTCAAATGGACATGCAATATCTCATGTTTTTACTTCTCTCATCTTCCAAGGGTTTAACCCTTTTTTTTTCATTTAAACTTTAATTTTGCAATGTTGTTTCCAACCACATTTGATGCTAAGCAACTTCCAACATGATACACATTATGAGTATATGAAAAACTTGAACTTCCTCATTCCTCTTTTCCTGAGGCTAAACTAACTAGTTTAGATTTTCGATCTCGTGAGATTAAAGCTCTGTTGATGGACCTTGATGCTTATGGATGTGTAGACCCAAATGGTATTTTTCCTTTGTTTTTTTAAAGACAGCAGATTTCTTAGCTCCAATGTTATCTGTTATTTTGCGCAAATTAGCAAGAAGAGGAGCTTTTTGCACTTGTTGGAGAATTGGTAATTTTATTCATCTATGTAAATGTGTTTGTGGTAGCTCAAGTCCCACTGATTACCGCCCAATTTCCGTAACTCTCCTATTATCTAAAGTTTTTGAACGTCTCCTGGCAAAACGTCTTAATAGATTTGCTGAAGGTAATCATCTATTCCCTAGTTTGCAATTTGGTTTTCGTAAAGGCCTTGGAGCATGTGATGCCCTATTTATAATCTCCAATGCTGTACAGAAATCCCTTGATTATGGTCAGGAAATTCGTATGATTGGCCTTGATTTTAGTGCTGCCTTTGACCGTGTTAATCATGAGGCCCTTGTTTTCAAACTCAAACAGTTGGGAGGGGGTGGGTCGTTTCTTAGCATTATCATTGATTTTTTAAGTAATAGATCTCAAAGAGTTCTTGCTGATGGGCTCCATAGTGAGTATAGGAATGTGATATCCGGT
Organism: Palaemon carinicauda; assembly: GCF_036898095.1. NCBI lineage: Eukaryota > Metazoa > Arthropoda > Malacostraca > Decapoda > Palaemonidae > Palaemon > Palaemon carinicauda. The sequence continues at coordinate 153,590,342 of NC_090725.1, read as the reverse complement.
ATTCCACAGGGTAGTGTTCTTGGCCCATGACTTTTCATACTATATACACAAGATATGTGTTTTGGCCTAGAAAACAAGCTTGTTGCATATGCAGATGATGCTACTCTCTTTGCATCAATTCCATCCCCTGAATGTAGATCTGGGGTTGGTGAGTCCCTTAATAGAGATTTAGCTAAAATCAGTGCATGGTGCAAATTATGGGGTATGAAGTTGTATCCTAACAAAACTCAAAGTATGATTGTGAGTAGGTCAAGGACGGTGGCTCCTCAACATCTGGATCTCAGTATTGATAATGTTTCTTTAAATTTGTATGACTCTTTTCAAATTTTAGGTGTGATTCTCGACAGCAAATTTACTTTTGAGAAACACATTAGGTCTGTGTCTTCTTCAATTGCACAAAAAAATAGGCTTATTGAGAAAGTCTTTTAAGATTTTCGGTGATCAATATATTTTGAAGAAGTGTTTTAATTCTTTCATTCTACCTTGTTGTGAGTATTGTTCTCCTGTCTGGTGTTCAGCTGCTGAATCTCATCTTATTTTGTTGGACAGAAACTTACGGTCTATTAAATTTCTTATTCCTGATCTAGATATTAATATTTGGCACCGTCGTTCAATTAGTTCATTATGCATATTGCATGAGATTTTTCATAACTTTGACCATCCTTTACATTCAGATCTCCCTGGACAATTCTATCCCGTTCGTAATACTAGGCAGGCAGTTAATCCTAATAGCCAGGCCTTCTCCATCATGAGTCTCAATACTACACAGTATTCTAGAAGTTTTATTCCAGCTGTTACCAAGTAGTGGAATGATCTTCCTAATCGGGTAGTTGAATCAGTAGAACTTCAAAAGTTCAAAGTTGGAACAAATGTTTTTATGTTGACCAGGCTGACATGAGTCTTTTTATAGTTTATATATGACATATCTGTTTTTGACGCTGTTAATAGTTTATATAGGACATATCTGTTTTGACGTTGTTACTGTTTTTAGATTTATTGTTAATTAATTCTCATCATTTATTTATTTCCTTATTTCCTTTCCTCACTGGGGTATTTTTCTCTATTGGAGCCCTTGGGCTTATAGCATCTTGCTTTTCCAACTAGGGTTGTCCCTTGGCTAGTAGTAATAATAATAATAATATGTTTCTACTCGTACATCACATGTAACTCCTATGCTGATTGACAAAATGGTATCAAAATCTGAAAAAGGAGGTTTTTCTTATTTCTTTCTGTCAGTTCAGAATTTATTGGTATATCAGTTGGTAGCCCACCATCACATCTCTAAAAGTTTTCACTTAAAGTAAATTGGCATTTCTCTCGCTTTTTCTCCAGGTAAATGAAAGCATTTGTCATTGCTTATAAAACTCTAGGGCTTTTGGGACTGCCATGTTTCTTACCAGACGAGTTTTCATGCAAGTTGAATGGTATTTTCCCTCAGCAGCAACTAAATTAACTACATTATATATGCGAGTAGCCAACCTACTGTTTTGCCAGACTCATCATTTCTCTTTCACCTGCTTTCAAAATATTGTCCTTAGCACGAAGAGCCTTTAGACGAAGCAAAGATTTATGATCACTTAGCTGTTTTTCTCTTTTTTTACTTTGTTATTTTTTTTCAAAAAATTATTTGCTCTTTTTTCATAAAACAAAGAAATTTATGAACAAAATAAAATACTGACTAGACTTCTCATGGACGATGTAGGCACCACTTAAGGGGATTTTTTTTTTTTTTTTTTTTTTTTGCTTGGAAAGCTTCAGTACTTTTTTTTTCTTATACACCTTTCTACATTTTTCATGCACATTCACACACATTTCAGTCCCCCTAACTGAGAATATTTTCTATCTTTCTGCTGAATTCTATAGTCTGTGAGTGTCATTACACGTTTTTCATCTCGAGTTTCACCCTCAGGAAGGTTTCCATCATAAATGAAGCATTTCGTCAATATAGACATTTTTCTTTTTATGGATACACTGACAAGAAAAATGTATCTTTTCATAGTCCTGGAAAAAATAACATCAACAACTTACTTAGAAACTCTAATTATTTATTTTTTTCATAGTGCCCGTGATATTATTATATTACTAAAACGAAGAGATTCATCAGACCAATGACTCATGCAAGTAAATTTACTTTGTGATATCCTGGCACTAGGGTTAATTAAAAAAAGAAATAGATAAAAAAAAAGAATAAAAGAATTAAAAAAAGGGAAATTATTTTAACTATCGAGACAATTTCCGAAAATATGAGTCACAATCAAGATATATCCACAAAAAAACTGCCTATTATCAGTATCACAGCTAAATTCTCGAGAATAGAAGGGTGCAAAACTGATGTTTTATGGTACCCGATTAGGAGGACAATAAAGGTAATTGCTGTTTTTTCCTGATTTTTTCTCTTAATAAGCCTTGTTTCTGCCTCTAGTTAATGGCCTAATAAGCCTTGAAGCTGAAAACTCATGGTTATGATTCCTTAGGGATTTTCCTTAATCCTTAATCTTTATTCATAACCACATAGGTATAAATGTAAATTCTGTGTATTTCATAATCGCTTATTATACTACAAACACTCAACATATAAAGCAGTTTTTGTGTACTACACCACAGTAATGCGACGAGTAT
>NC_090725.1:153580223-153582723 GCF_036898095.1 Palaemon carinicauda | reverse complement strand
AACAACTTCAGATTTGATTATGGCATAGTTAAATGTAGTGAATCATGGGTGGGAATTGCAAAAGATGATAGAAGATTTAAATAGAAAAAGCAGAAATGTAGGCCTACAAACGAATATGAGTAAAACTAAGAAGAAAACGAAAATCCAACGTGACAACAAATAAGGGTTATGGGCGAATCTCTAGAGATTGTTAGTGAATATACTTACGTAAGACAAACATTGTTTCCGCAGGATATAAGACCAAAATCAAAATAAGGATAAGCATGGGATGGAGAGCGTTTAGTAAGCAAAGACCAATCTATCCATAAGTTTCCTACATCGAGGTCAAGCTGTGTTTTAGAGAGAGAGAGAGAGAGAGAGAGAGAGAGAGAGAGAGAGAGAGAGAGAGAGAGAGAGAGAGAGAGAGAGAGAGAGAGTTGTCCTACCTCCCCTGTAAAAATAACAGCTTTGCCTTTTCACGACCTATACCCTTAAAGCCAAGGACTTCGCAGCAGCCCCTCATATATATATATATATATATATATATATATATATATATATATATATATATATATATATATATATATATATATATATAATATTATATATACAGTATATAAATATGTATGTATATATATACATATATACGTATATATATATATATATATATATATATATATATATATATATATATATATATATATATATATATATATATATATATATATATATATATATATATATATATATATCATTAGAGTGTTAATAATTAACCATTTTCATTAATTATCAAGAATAAATATTTGTGTAAAATTTAATTTCCAGTAAAACGAGTGGTTGTATAATTTTCAGTGTGTGATATTTTCTTGTCCTAACGTAAGTTTTTGTCCAGATTTCATATTTTGATTGATTTATTTTTGGTGTAAATTCTTTCAAGTTGTAATTTTTATAGAATATGTTTATTTTTGTAAAGTGTGTATTATTTCGATCACTAGTATTTCTTAAAGAACTCTCTCGTATCCCTGTTTAAGAATAGAAGTAAGAGGTCGTTTTGAATACTTCTTAATAACAGTTACCCAGTTTGTTTTGAGTATAAATGAGACACCTTTGGATATTCAGTGTTTTTTATATGTTACCGTCTGGGAGTTATATAATTTTTTCAGAACTTGGGTATCATACAAGTGCAACCAATTTATGTAAAAGGAAACAGGTGAGTTTAGAACTCGGGAGGTTGTGTAACTTGCCGCCCGTAATATATAATATAATATATTTTGGTGTCCAGACCCGGGACCATATATATATATATATATATATATATATATATATATATATATATATATATATATATATGTATGTATATATATATATGTACACATATATATAAATATATATATATATATATATATATATATATATATATATATATATATATATATATATATAAATGAACCTTAGGTGGAGGTTCACTTGGCTTAGATAATCCCTGTGATTCCGTTCTATCAGTTGTTGGAGCCAGTATGTTGTACCATGACACGAAACAAAATTGTCATTTCATTTTCCTAATTTACAGCTATAGACAGGATCACATTTCTGCATTCTAATCAACAATTTATTACAATAAAGTTAATTGCTATATCAGTTCAATCACTAAGTGTTTGAATCTAAGTATACAGAAAGGCCGAACTAAAATAACCGTAACAATCACATGAATTTATTTACCATCAGATATAATACTATCATGAGTTCCTAGCTTTTCTTAATGCCAATGATTCCAATATCTAAACATTACTATTTTGAAAATTATGATAAAATGAACAGATAAATTGATGAAAATGTGATTCATACAAAAAAAAGGACAAAATAAAAGATTGTAATAAGAATCTCGCATTAATAATTTATACAGGGCCACGTAGAACTCCACCAACCATGCAATCATTGTCATGTATCGAGACACTACTTGCTCAAGTCATTTTAGGTAAACGGTTTAACCGTAAGGTTAAAGGTATCTGGCTTCAGGTCAAGTATCATATGAAGTGATACTCACCAGAACATCAGCTGGGAGAGCCCAATTGCCCATTGTGGTGGTTAACCACATCAGTAACCTCCCTAAGTAACCAGCTTGAGAATACAGTCCACAGCTGAGATCAATCTCCCGCCATACGAATACAATGTGAACATGTTACCACTGTACTAGCAGGGATGCAATTGTATGTTGGATGTAGCTCCGTAAATCCAGAAGCTTGATTGATTACTGTCACATTGATAATCAGTTAGTAGTAGGATACAGTTAGTCTAGGAGCTGGAGAAAATTTAATTAACATAGAAGGTACAAAAGCTTAGAGTTTTTTGGGGTGTAATACTGGACAGCCATTCTTACGTTTTGAAGGTGGTGGTTGTGATAGGGGACACCACATGGAAACCCTCCAAAATTGGATTTAATTAACATGAAAGGTACAAGTTTCATATCAAAGCCGATTGATTATGGACACCACACTTCAACAAAATCTGCAAGATAAGAATG
>NC_090725.1:153557723-153565223 GCF_036898095.1 Palaemon carinicauda | reverse complement strand
TGTGCTCATCGTGTGGTTGTACCCTTTTTCGGTCCGTTATTAACAGTGCTTATTATCTTCCTTTTTCACGTTTCATGTTTGATTTTACGTATAACCATGGGTCCTAAGAAGGTTAGTTTTGGTACAGGTAGTAGTAGTGGTGAGAAAAGGAAGAGGACTATGCTTTCAATAGAATTGAATCAAGAAATTAAAGAAAAACATGAGTGCGGTGTGTGTCAGTGATTTGGCTAAACAATATTGCTGGAATATGTCTACAATCTTGACGATCATCAAGCAGAAGGCTGCCATTATAGCAGTCAAACCATCGAAGGGGATCACCATAATTTCAAAACGTCGCAACAATACCCTGGAAGAGATGGAACTCCTTTGGTAATATGGATAAAGGATAAAAAGATTGTTGGTGATACAATCACTGAAACGATCATTTGCGTGAAGACTAGCGCTATCTATTGTGACTTGAAGGTGGTAGGGTCTGGGGGTGACGCGGGGGAGAGTTCACCCGATCTTACGGCAGAGGAATTCAAGGCATCTCGCGGTTGGTTTGAGAAATTTAAGAGACGGACCGGGATTCATTCAGTTTATCGGCATGGAGAGGCTTCAAGTTCGGACACCAAGGCTGCTAACGATTTTGTTAAGAAGTTTGAAAAGATCATGGAGGATGAATCCTACGTAGAGCAGCAAGTTTTCAATTGTGATGAAACTGGTCTCTTTTGGATAAAGATTCCTAGTCGAACATACATCACCGCCGAAGAGAAGAAAATGCCTGGATATAAGCCTATGAAGGATCGGTTGACTCTTGCCCTATGTGCCAATGCCAGGGGGGGACTGCAAAATAAAGCAGTTATTGGATTATCATTCTGAAAACCCTAGGGCATATAAGGCACATAAAGTCAATAAGGACATGCTGCATGTTTTCTGGTGTGATAATTCTAAGGCTTGAGTTACTAGGCACTTCCTTGTTGAATGGGTAAACCAAGTTTTCGGCCCTGCTGTCAAGAAGTACCATCAGGAGAGGAATTTGCTTTTAAAGTGCTTGCTTTACTTGGATAATGCTCCCGATCACCCCCCAGGACTCGAAGATGATATCACTGACCATTTCAAGTTCATTAAAGTACAGAATCTTCCACTGAACACCACCCTTATCCTCAATCCCCTGGATCAGCAAGTCATCTTTAATTTTAAGAAGCTCTACATTCAGCACTTATTTAAGCAGTGCTTTAATGTCACGCAAAGCACAAACTTAACTTTGCGTGAATTTTGGAGGAGCCATTTCAATATCGTGCACTGCTTGAAGATCGTAGATCAGGCGGGGGAGGGAATAACTCGACGGACGTTGAATTCAGCTTGGAAGAAGCTTTAGCCTGATGCTGTCTCTACCAGAGATTTTGAAGGTTTTGGCCCTGAACCTGAACCTGTACTTGCCGTAGAGGAAGACGTAGAGGAAATTGTATCCCTTGGCAAGTCCATGGGTGTGGAGGTCGATGAAGATGACATCAACGAACACGTCGAGGACCATCATGAAAAGCTCACCACCAAGGAACTAAAGGAGCTGCATGCCATAGAGAATGATGAGTTCCAAGCGCAGTTGAGTGAGTCGAAGGACATCGGGGAGGTAGAACACATCTTAAGTTCGGGTGCAATAAAAGATATGTTAGTACATCATCAACACAGGGTTAACATTATTGATAAGTATCACCCACAGAAAATTCAGGTTTGCCGTGTAGTTTTGCAATTCGGTGATATCTGCTTAACCCATTTCAGAAAAATTCTGAAAAGCCGTACCAAGAAACTTTCTCTCCATAGTTTCTTCAAAAAATATACGAAGCGGTCTAGTGATCGTGATGAAGAGAAAGAAAGTGTAGCAAAGACTACTAAGATTGAAGTGAGTGAAAGTGATGAAAATTAATAATCAAAAACAAAAAAAAATGTAAAAAAAAAAAATATAAAACATAAAAATCAAATAAAAATGAATAAGCTAAGTTAGGTTAAAGTGCATGTAGTGTCAGTTGGAGTAAGTTACGTTATGTTATTACAGTCACCATCTACTCGCTGACCATCCGTGTCTTCCTGCATAGCAAAGCGTACACCTGCGTTAGCCTGTCTCTAAGGTAAAGTGACTATAAAGACCCCTTTTTTATTTATTATTTCTTTATATTTATTCTTTTTTACATCTCTGTTATATAATGCAATCGTATTATTGCTATGTGTAATTATGTGTAGTAATCTTATAAGAAATCATCATAGGTTTTTGGGCTGTAAAACGAATTATACAAATTACAGTGTATTTTTATGGGAATATTCGCTCCAACATACGATCGTTTTAACATACGAACTAGGTCCTGGAATGAATTAAGATTGTATCTAGAGAATTCACTATATACATACATATATATATATATATATATATATATATATATATATATATATATATATATTATATATATATATATATATATATATATATATATATATATATATATATAATGTATATAAATATATATATATATATATATATATATATATATATATATATATATACATATATATATATGTATATATATATATGTATATATATGTATATATATATATATATACTGTATATATATATATGTATATATATATATATATATATATATATATATATATATATATATATATATATATATATATATATATATATATATATATATTTATATATATATATATATATATATATATATATATATAAATAAATAAATATATATATATATATATATATATATATATATATATATATATATATATATATATATATATATATATATATATATATATAGGTAGTAGGTTGGCCAGAGCACCAGCTGCCCATTGAGATACTACCACTGGAGAGTTATTGGATCCTTTGACTATTCAGACAGTAATGCATTGGATCCCTTTCTCTTGTTGCGGCTTATTTATTATTTATTTTTTTTTTGCCTACACAAACACCGAATAGTGTGGCCTATTCTTTACAGATTCTCGTGTTTCCCAATACACCTGACAACAATGAGATTACTAAACACTTCTTCACCCAAGGGGTTAATTACTGTACTACAATTGTTCAGTGTACTTTCCTCTTAGTTATGGTAGAAGAGATACTTTAGCTATGATAAGCAGCTCTTCTTGGAGAATGACACTCCAAAATTAAACCATTGTTCTCTAGTCTTGAGGTAGTGCCATAGCCTCTGTATCATGGTCATCCACTGTCTTGGGGTAGAGTTCTCTTGCTTGAGGGTACACTTGGGTACACTACTCTATCTTTTTTTTTTCTTCCTCTTTTTTTTGTGGGGGGGTGGGGGTGGGGGGGGGGGGGGAAATGGTGTGTTGGGCAGGCTTAATAGAAGGGCCATGGATGCCTGGCGGTTTATCAACAGGTTGTCTTTTCCTTATCTGGTTTATTTTTCTTTTCAAAACAATTAATAATGTCCTCCCTTCAGTTGAAGTGGCTATCCTGGAGGGTATTTTGCCTTGCATGGTGTATATGCCCCTCCATGTTGACCAGTTTTTCCGACTTCTTACTATAGTCTATGGGTTTGATCAATCACTTTACTTATGATTCTTTACATATTGTTTTTTATAATTCTTGATGATCTAGTTTTTAAGCATGATGTCTCTTTTTTTATTACTATTAATTCTTATGCTGTCTGGAGACATTGAGCGAAATCCGGGACCAGTACGTCCTAGATTTGGCCAATGTCGTCGTCTGTATTGCAATATTCGAGGTCTTCATGCAAATATTCAAGACCTTACAGTTGCGTCCAGCCAGTATGAAATTCTTTTGTGCTCAGAAGTCCTGCTATCAATGTGGATGGCATAACATTCAGGTAATGAAAGTTTGTGGCAGGCATAACAACTTTTATTTGCGTTCGATCTACCGGAATCCAGACATGGATGATTCTATCTTCGACTGTCTTCTTACCATGATGGCTAAGATACATAAGATGATAGAAAATCTTCTTTTGTCTTTGTTGGTGATTTTAATGCTCACCATAGGGAGTGGTTAAGTTCTATCTCTCCTACCGATTGCCATAGCTTAAGACCTTTAGACTTTGCCTCTGAATCAGACTATGAGCAAATCATAAGTGAAGCTACTCACAGGTCCCGTAATTGCTTGGCGCTATAACTAATAAGGTTGGCTCTTCCGTCCGGACATCTGATCATGCCTTGATTTTATTAGTAGTGAAGACTTAGCTACCTGTCTCTGATGTATCATACAAGTGTAAAATTTATATGAAATCTCAAGCAGACTGGAATGGAATTTTGCATCATCTTTTTTGCTTGAATTGGTCCTAATTACATAGTAGTGTTGATCCTGTTGTCTCTTAGAATGAGAATCTAGTAAACATAATTGATAGGTGTATCCCTTCTCGTATGCTAAGGTACCGAGTGAAGGACAAACCGTGGTTCAATGATGATTGTAGACATGCATATTTGGAGAAGGAGGCCTATCATCTTTGGAAGGGTAACAGATCAGATTTGACATGGAATAACTTTACTCAGCTTAGAGCTTTTGCTCAGAGAGTTATGCTTCAACTGAAAAGGAATACAATTTAACCATAAAATAAACCCCTTCTGGTACAACTTAGGAACATAAATGGTGGTCTACCCTTAAATCTGCACTCTTTGGTGTAGATGCAACAGTTCCTCCTCTACTTAAACTAGATGGCTCAGTCACTCACTGTCCAAAGGAAAAGGAAACCCTTTTGGTTGATGTTTTTTGACAGTAAACAAAGTAATGAAAAAACTTTAACATCCTCATTTCTGTTTTCCTGAGGCTAAACTACCTAGTTTAGATTTTCGATCTCGTGAAATTAAAACTCTGTTGATGGATCTTGATGCTTATGGAGGTGTAGACCCTAATGTTACTTTTCATTTATTTCTTATATAGACTGCAGATTTCTTAGCTCCAAAGTTATCTGTTATTTTCGCAGGTTAGCAAGAAGAGAAGCTTTTAGACCTTGTTGGACAATTGCTAATGTTACTCCACTATGTAAATGTGTTTATGGTAGTTCAAGTCTAACTGATTACCGCCCAATTTCCATAACTCCTGTATTATCTGAACTTTTTGAGCATCTTCTGGCAAAACGTCTTAATAGGTTTGTTGAAGGTAATCATCTATTCCCTAGTTTCTAATTTGGTTTTCGTAAAGACCTTGGAGCATGTGATGCCCTTCTTACAATCTCCAATGCTGTACAGGAATCCCTTGATTGTGGCCAGGAAGTCCGTATGATTGGCCTTGATTTTAGTGCTTCCTTTGACCATCTTAACCATGAGGCCCTTGTTTTCAAACTCAAACAGTTGGGAGAGTGGGTGGGTCGTTTTTTAGTATTATTATCTCAAAAAGTTGTTGTTGATGGGCACCATTGTGAGTATAGGTATGTGATATCTAATGTTCCATAGGGTAGTGTTCTTGGCCCATTACTTTTCATATTATATACACATGACATGTGGTTTGGTCTAGAAAACCAGCTTGTTGCACATGCAGATGATTCTACTCTCTTTGTATCAATTCCATCCCCTGAATGTAGATATGGGGTTGCTGAATCCCTTAATAGAGATCTAGCTAAAATTAGTGCAAGGTGCAAATTATGCGGTATGAAGTTTAATCCTAACAAAACACATATTATGATTGTAAGTAGGTCAAGGACAGTGACTCCTCAACATCCGGATCTCAGTATTGACAATGTTTCTTTAACTTTGTATAACTTTTCAAATTTTAGGTGTGACTCTCGACAGCAAATTTACTTTTGAGAAGGACATTAGGTCTGTGTCTTCTTCCATTGCTCAAAAACTTGGCTCATTGAGAAAGTCTTTTAAGATTTTCGGTGATCAATCTATTCTGAAGCATTTTAATTCTTTCATTCTACCTTGTTTTGATTATTGTTCTCCTGTCTGGTCTTCAACTGCTGATTCTCATCTTAATTTGCTGGACAGAAACTTATGGTCTATTAAATTTCTTATTCCTGATCTAGATATTAATCTCTGGCACCATCGTTCAATTAGTTCATTAGGCATGTTACATAAGATTTTTCATAATTCTGGCCATCCTCTACATTCAGATCTTCCTCGACAATTCCATCCTGTCGTAATACTAGGCAGGCAGTTAATTCAAATAGCCAGGCCTTCTCCATCATGAGGTTCAATACTTCTCAGTATTCTAGAAGTTTTATTCCAGCTGTAAGCAAGTTGAGGAATGATCTTCCTGATTGGATAGTTGAATCGGTAGAACTTCAAAAGTTCAAAGTTGCAGCAAATGTTTTTTTTTTTTTTCTTCTCTTTTTTGAACAGGCAGACATAAGTCTTTTTATAGTTTATATAAAATGAAAATCAAAATCAAACCAATTTTCTCTAGTTTTGGGTAGTGACATAGCCTCTGTACCATGGTTTTCCACTGTCTTGGGTTAGAGATCTCTTGCTTGAGGTTACACTCAGGAACACTATTTTATCTAACTTCTTTTCCTCTTGTTTTGTTAAAGTTTTATAGTATATATAGGAAATATTTATTTTTATGTTGTTACTCTTCTTGAAATATTTTATTTTTCCTTGTTTTCTTTCCTCGCTGGGTGGTTTTCCCTGTTGGGGCCCCCTGGGCTTATAGCTTCCTGCTTTTCCAACTGGGGTTGTGATTTAGCGAATAATAATGATAATAATAATAATAATAATAATAATAATAATAATAATAATAATAATTATAATAATATATCGGTTTTGACGTAGTTAATGTTTTTAGAATTATTTATTGTTAGGTTGTTCTCATCATTTATCTATTTCCTCATTTCCTTTCCTCACTGGGCTATTTTTCCCTATTGGAGCCTTTGGGCTTATAGCATCTGGCTTTTCAATTAAGGGTCGTAGCTTGGCTAGTAATATATATATATATACACACACACACACATATATATATATATATATATATATATATTTATATATATATATATATATATATATATATATATATAATTTAAATATGTATATATATATATATAATTTAAATATGTATATATATATATATATATATATATATATATATATATATATATATATATATATTTAAATATGTATATATATATATATATATATATATATATTTAAATATGTATATATATATATATATATATATATATATATATATATATATATATATATATTTAAATATGTATATATATATATATATATATACATATATATATATATATAGTATATATATATATATATATATATATATATATATATATATATATATATATATATATATATAAATATGTATATATATATATATAAATATATATATATATATATATATATATATATATAAATATGTATATATATTATATATATATATATATATATATATATATATATATATATATATATATATATATATATATTTATATATATATATAAATATATATATATATATATATATATATATATATATATATATATATATATATATATATATATATATATATATATAGATAG
>NC_090725.1:153545223-153550223 GCF_036898095.1 Palaemon carinicauda | reverse complement strand
TTTGGGTACCTTTTCTCGCCTTTGAGCCCAGCTTGATGTAGTTGGGCATAGAAGACTAGTGAATGTGTACGGAGTCGTATTTCCTCGAGCAGTTACACCGAACACGGAGGGTAATTATTGATCATTGATTACTGAAAAGTCGTGTCACTCCTTACATCAGTCATGAAGTACACATGCTATCTCTTCTGCTGAATGGCACACCCTACCCTCTATTCTTTTTAGTTTCTTGACTTCAACCAATATTGATGATTGTGAATGATCCTGTGATAAGCAAATCTATTATGCCCTGCATATTTAAGAGCGGCTGGATAGGAGCAGGAGGCATTGGATAATCATTAGCCATTGAAAGAGCAGAGGCCACTTGAGGAGAAGGGTGAAAATTATGACCATCAGCTCTTCATTCCCAGTCAATGAAACAGCAGAGTCTAACATGGGTCCAAAATGAGTTCACACACCTCCACTATAGTAGAGAAGGGCATCCTCAATCACTTTATCTAACTCACAAAGGAAAAGATTTCCTATCTGCACTGTATTTCATGGAGAGAGCAAGACCAATCTGAAGGGAAAATTGCAGCAGGTATAAAACTATTTTTTACAGTCGAATGGACTGACCTGAGGAAAAATAATTTATCAGCTGGTCAAAGAGGTTAACTCAACCCATATTTTTTTATTTATTGCTTCGTGACCTCTGACCTCTTCATTTTTACTTTTTCAAAAATATACTTGCCCATCTGTCTAATCCTCCATTTATGAATAAACTGACTGGTGCTGGCATTAGTTTAATATCTGCCAGAATACGACAAATGTGATGTCTATTATCCTAAAGGCCCTGATGCCAGGACACATTTTTTACCTTGTTCTTCAGGCCTTTTGATGTAACTCTCACAAAGCAAAGAGGGCCATTACAATTGTTACCATTTCTGTAAAGCTCTTACATGACGGCTACAGAATCGTAGAAGTTATTGTCATGGGTAGATAGAATAATATAGAAAAGAATGTTAAAACATGTGAATTTTCTACTCTTAAGAAGCAGAGAAAAGGAGGTCCCGCTAGTGTTTACTAGAAACTGTCACCGTCGTTGTTGGAGATCAAGATATTTATTAGATATGCCTAGTTCAGCAGACCTTGGGCATAACGATCGTCTGTTTGTAGCAATCCGAAGGCGCCAGCATTACGGAAGGACCCATAGGACAAGGAGAGCAATGTTGTCACCGAAAAATATACATTAATGGAAGGTAAACACATGTTTCGCTTCAATTATAGCGCCATATGGATCATGATTACACCAGCAGAGCGTTCGTGAAGATGTTATCAAAGAGGCGTGGTTTTAAGGAAAACCAATGAGGATGAAGAAAGGAGAAAATTTCCTTATATGGAATTGTCCATAATTAACCCCTCCCATACAGGGGTATATAAACTTCAACGGGAACGAGAGAAGGGAAGTACGAAAGATAGAACGAGAGTACGAAAAATAGAACGAGAGGACGAGACAGAGAACGAGAGAGAAGAAGCACAGAAAAAGAGAGGGAACGTAAGGACCAGAATGCAGACGTGACCAGCCTTACGAAAACTTGTCCGAGATGTCAGAATGAGTTGTCCCCTGCCATTATTACCAACCACGAAACACCCAGACCTGAAATATCTACGTTCCTCTCAACCATCGAGAGCTGCTGTAAAGAGTACAATCTTTTAAGTATTATTTGTCTACCTTCTTGACTGTTTCCCTATTTGCTGGAGTGTATTTTAATCAGATGATTTTCTTTGTTTAGTTCAGTGCTTCCTAAGTACTCAATCAAGAAACATTGATCTTTGACTAGTTGTAAATAAAATTATGTTTTTTTTTTCGAGTTTTCTTTCTATATTCCCCTTTTCAAAGCTGGTTGTGGTTGAGTAATCCTAATCTAATTAATCAATTCAAAAGAACCTGGTTCGATCCCCACGGGGATCGTAACAGTTGGCGACCCTGCCAGGATTTTCGACTTCATAACCAATTGAAAACAGGGAGAATATAGAAAGAAGCAGAATGAGCGCAATTACGAGAGATTTGATAGATTCAGGTAAACTTCTTGGTCTAGACGGCGATGATCTCCGTGATTATGTTCTTAAGAGAGAACAGGAAGTGTTTGAGAGAGATGATCAGGAAGTAATTCTTCTTTGAATAGTGACACTGATAGTTTAGATACGAGTCCAGTGCTCAAACTTATACCGAAATTTGATGAGGAAGATGTCACGAAATATTTTATGTCTTTTGAAAAATTAATGAACAGAGTAGGTTCTCCCAAAAAACAGTGGACTTTGTATTTACAATCAGTTTTAAGTGGTAAAGCACATTCTACGTATAGCTGTTTGTCTGAGGATCAAAGTGAAGATTATGATACTGTGAAAGAAACCGTACTTAGTGCATACAGATTGGTACTAGTACTTATGTAGAGTACAGAAATAAGTTAGAAAGATCATTTTGTGATTGGTTGACTTCTGCTGAAGTCGATAATTTTGAAGATCTCAAGAACTTAGTTTTGTTAGAAAGTTTCAAAGATAACATATCCCCAGACATCAAATTATATATAGAAGATAGGCGTGAAACATCTTTTGCCGATGCTACGAGATTAGCAGATGAGTACAGTCTCACACATGGTTTAAGTGGCAGTAAAAAGAAAAACGATCTTTTGTCAAGTAAGGCACAACATAATAAAGGTAGTTCTAACAATAACGATAATAGGAACAGGGATTATTATTATTATTATTATTATTATTGTTACACATGTGGGGAGGAAGGTCATATTTCTCTGTACTGTAGGAGCCAATGGGCAGTCAGTAATTCAGCGGTCACTTGTTACAATTGTAATAAGAAAGGGCATATAGATAGGAATTGCACAGTAGAAAGTACGAATGTGAAGAAACCTGTGTCACTAGTTAATAATCTTTCTTCAGGAAGGAATAGTCTCTTGAAAGAAACTAGGAAACATTATGATGAATTTTTGTCTGAAGGTTTAGTTTCTTCTCTTAAAGGAGGTGATTCAAGGGAAGTAGTTTTGCTTAGGGATACAGGAGCGGCCGTATCACTCGTTAGGAGAGAGTGTGTACCAAGGAATGTAATAATCAGCATGAAAGAAAAAGTTATGCTAGGTGGGTTCCCGAACACTTGTGTAGTTTGTCCTTTGTTAAAGATGAAATTGAAAAGTCAGTTAGTGTCAGGAGATATAAAACTAGCAGTCGTGGATACTTTGCCCATAGACGGCGTTGACATTATTGTTGGCAACGATTTAACTACCTCCAAGTTTGTGAATCCTATTTTAAGTGAGGTTCAAGTACCTGAAATGATATTAACTAGGTCAGGATTAGATACAGATATTGACTACGGTCATAGGTTGTTCGAGGATTCGAACGTAGGTAATAGAGGCAGTGAGGATGATCTTAGCATGAGTGTAGCTGAGGAAACCGACTCTATAAATGTTGATAATGTGAGCAGAGATGATGATATAGCTATTGAAAGAATTGATGCACAGATAGACAATGTAATAGGCCCAAGTAATAGAAACTTTAGTGTTTCAGAAACTAGCATATTGAATAAGGATGAACTAGTTGAGATGCAGAGGGAAGATGAACCTGAAAATGTTTGTAAGGAAATAGTTAGTCTAAAAGACAAACTTTTGTGTCGCTATGTTCGTCCTAAGACAGGTAGCAAAGAGGAGGTCATAGAGCAATTAGTAACTCCTAGGAAACTTCGTGAATCAATTTTGAAATTAGCACATGATGAACAAGGACATTTAGGAGTAAACAAAACATTCAAGTGTATAAGTAAAACGTACTTTTGGCCTAAAATGAAAAGTGATGTGAAGAGACATGTTTTAAGTTGTCACGAATGTCAAATGGCTGGCAAACCTAATCAAGTAATTCCCAGGGCTCCGTTATGTAATATTCCATCAGTAGGAGAACCTTTTGAGAATGTCGTAATTGATATCGTAGGCCCTTTGCCCAGAAGTAAGGGAGGGAATATCTATCTATTAACAATCATTGATAGACTAACATGATATCCAGAAGCAATCCCAGTAAGAAATTGCAATGCAAAAACTGTAGTTAAACGCTTGCTGAAATATTTCTCTAAGTTTGGACTGCCTTGCTTTATACAGAGTGATAATGGTAGCAATTTTGTATCAAAGTATTTCAGAGATAAAATGAAAGAGTTAGGGATTAAACTAGTAACTTTCACCCCGTACCACCCTGAATCACAAGGAATTGTTTAACGTTTTCATCAAACATTGAAAAGTTGCTTAAAGAAGCTGTGTAATAATTTCGAACATGTTTGGGAAGAAAAGTTACCTTTTGTCTTGTTGGCTTTACGATTAACTCCTAATAACACCACAGGATTTAGTCCTTTTGATTTGTTGTTCGGTCCCACCGCCAAAGGACCTTTAGAAATTTTAAAGGGTAAGTTAATGCTAGAAGAAAGTAGAAAGGATTACATACAGAATATCGAAGATCACAAAGAGGATTTAAGGGAAGCCTGGCAGTTGGCAAAAGAAAATGAGAGCAACCGTCAAGGGGAAACTAAAAGAAAGTGCGATTTTAAAGCTAAAGACAGAATTTTCCATGTGGGTGATAAAGTCTTAGTATTAGTCCAGAAAGAAGGTCCCTCATTATCTTATAAGTTCGAAGGTCCATTTCCTATCATAGATAAAAGGGGAAATTTGAATTACTTAATTGATATGGGTAGGCGTAGAGCTAAGTGGTTGCACATCAACTTGCTAAAGAAATACAATGAACGTCCAATGCCAGTTGTAACCGTGTCGCAGAGAGAGATTACTTTTGAGAAAAACTCTGATGTCCTTATTAATTTCACGTTACTTAATTCTAGCTGAGAGGAAGAAAAAAACAAGGGAATGATTCAATGTGTTTTCAAATTATCCAGAAACTGTTAGTGATAAATTGGGTTTGAATAATCTTTTAGAGCACGATATTGAGCTACAGGACACAAAACCCATTAGACAAAGTCCTTATCG
>NC_090725.1:153532723-153537723 GCF_036898095.1 Palaemon carinicauda | reverse complement strand
GATGTCAGCTAGTGTGGATATTGTCGGAAATATTAAGGATTAATTTTAGATTATTTATAGCTTGAGCATATTTATTTTGTTTCATTAACCTAGAAGGTATTATGAGTAATCCATTAGTGACTAGATTGTATAATAGCTTTATTGTGATAATATAACACTAGTTTTGATATGAAAAAAAAAGCCACATTTTACAAGTCTTTTTGTTTTCCTTGCTACTTTAGTGATATGCGATCCTACAATTTTCTTTTTGTTTTTGGTGAAGCTTAGTATTTTCTCTCCTGTTCTCAAAGAGATAGATTGATTACCAGATGTTGTTCCTCTATACTTCAGTATGGTTAGATTATATTTTCCTTTTGCTGTTACTTGGCTTTTTAACGTTTTACTGTTTACTCAAAAAGTCTCTCTCCTACTAGTTTTTGTAGTAATTCCTACTTTTTGTTCTCCTTTTTGCTCTTCCATAGTCACCAAATTTCTCTTCCTGAGCAATTACATTGGCACTGTGTGATTAGAAATGAGAATGTCCAAGTGTGACAAGTAGTAATGTTTCATTCTGTGAATAGTCCTATGGCTCCCTTGTCCTTGATATAAAGGTTTTGGCTATGGTGTTTGTTAGGAAAGTTGCCAGTAATTTCTTATGTTGTTAAAATTTGAATCCATCTGTTATAGAAGGTGAAACCAAAGTAGAAGATACTATATTCGCAATTAATTATCTTTGCGTCAGACTGTTAAATTGGTTTTCTAAATCCCTTCTGACAATAAATGTATTCTCACTGCTTTTGCTGTTGCTGTCGATGAACAAGTTGGTAAGAACATAAGTAAGTTGTGTGCTTGAGCTCTGAACCCAATATTATATTCAGTATAAAGGTTATTATTTTTTATATAAAACGGTAGTGTTTGTCAAGGTCATTTCACGTAATTTTAGCGTGATTTAATGGCTGTCTCAGTGTCCTCTACCCAATTTATGTATTTTCTTTTATTTTGATTGTCTAAGGGAAATATATTTATGGATTTGTTCCCTTATATATACTAATATATTTTTCTTTTACTTATGTGGTTCATGTTTCATTTGTGAAGTCTGAATTCTGATGACACCTAGAGCATTATTCAGGGTGATGTTCATTATTCTAAGAAATTGACTGCCTTATTACTGTATCTTAATAATATTTGTTGTGAAAGAGGGTTGGTGAGGGGGTGAGCGGGTGTTCTTTTTTATTTGAATGCTATTTCATTTGCAGGATTGGTTTCAAAGGTTTTAGTAATTTTTCCACTTTGATTGTATATCCCCTTTTTATGCTTTCCTCGATTCCATTGTGATATTTCCCACTATGTTTAACTCCTATATAAGTGAGTTTTTAATGAACCTCTTCAGATGAGAAACAGAAAATGAATATTTACTTAACCTTTCGAAGAATAATATATCAGCTAAACATGATGGGTTTAAAAATAATGAATTAAGCTCCATTAGTAAGCCAAGGCTTAACATACTGCGAGTTTTTACTGGAGAGGTGTGTTGTATATTAACCAGGAAGGGCAGTCCGGTTCTTTGAGTTGTGAATAATTTATTTGGAGAGAGAGAGAGAGAGAGAGAGAGAGAGAGAGAGAGAGAGAGAGAGAAACAATTTTCCGAAAGTACTGGCTAGTGTAAAAAGTATTGTTAATAAAGTACAAGCAATAAGTTTAATGATCTGCAAATGTGATAATATTACTGCTTCATGAAATAACTGAATTCTCTTAATTAGTATGAACTATAG
This sequence comes from Palaemon carinicauda, assembly GCF_036898095.1. Lineage (NCBI taxonomy): Eukaryota > Metazoa > Arthropoda > Malacostraca > Decapoda > Palaemonidae > Palaemon > Palaemon carinicauda. Next base: position 153,535,972 of record NC_090725.1, on the reverse strand, counting down.
AGAGAGATACTACCGCTAAAGAGTTATTGGGTCGTTTGACTGGCCAGACAGTACTACATTGGCTCCCTCTCTCTGGTTACGGTTCACTTTCCCTTTGCCTACACATGCACCGAATAGTCTGGCCTATTATTTACAAATTCTCCTCTGTCCTCATAGATCTGTCAACACTGAGATTTACAAACAATTCTTCTTCACCCGAGGGGTTAACTACTTCACTGTAATTAAGTTGCTACTTTCCGCTTGGTTAGGGTAGAAGAGACTCTTTAGCTGTGGTAAGCCGCTATTCTAGGAGAAGGGCACTCCAAAATCTAACCATTGTTCTCTAGTCTTGGCTAGTGCCACATCTTGTGTACCATGGTCTTTCACTGTCTTGGGTTAGAGTTCTTTTTCTTAGGAGTACACTCGGGTATGCTATTCTATCTAATCTCTCTTACTTTTGTTTGTTTTTTTAAAGTTTTAATTGTTTGTATAGGAAATATTTATTCTAATGTTATTGTTCTTAAAATATTTTATTTTTCCTTGTTTCCTTTCCTCCCTGGGATATTTTCCCTGTTGGGGCCCCTAGGCTTATAGCATCCTACTTTTCTAACTAGGGTTGTAGCTTAGCAAGTAATGATAATAATAACAATAATAATAATAATAATAATAATAATAATAATAATTGAAGACATACTGTCACTTACATTGATTACCTTTACATCTAAATACCCATAGTAATTACCTTATTGTTTATATAACCATTCATTCTCCTATCTTTACTGCATTCCCCTCTCCCCTTATTCTTTCTATTCATACCAACCGTTCAACTACCTCTCCTTGCAGAGGCTTCCAAACTTTTCAAAGTAACTATTCCTGATTCGTGAAGTGGTAATTTATCAGTTGTAAACTTTCGAGTAACCATCAAAACTGCTTTCCGTTTTATCTTTGGTTAAAATTTTATTTATATCTTTAAAATTATATCTAATTAGGTCACACAACTTATGAGAAAATCATGAAACATAAAATTCTAATATTTGGTTTGCTTTTCATAGAATATAATTCATGGAACAATTATGCATAATTGAAGATGGTATATAGCCTAATTATTACTCTCCACTCTCCTCTCTCTACATCTGAAAATCTGATGGAAAAACTTCACCAGCAGTACTTATTTTAGCTTCTCCAATATGGAGGATTTAGGATTTACAAAAATATGGAATTATTTGTTATATTATGATTTCCAAACTCATTTCTCTCCCAATGCCGCTGCTGATCAGTCTCCATTGTAACTTTTTCGGAATAATATATGAGTTTCCACATGGCCAAGTATATTTATTATCTTGACCTTGCTATGACAGAATTTGCACAAAAAAAAAAAAATGCCTGGTCAATGCATGGAACCTTGTTGTTTTCACAATTATTGATTTGTTTCGTTAAACAATTGTCACTCGCTAGGGGTTTATATATATATATATATATATATATATATATATATATATATATATATATATATATATATGTATATATATATATATATATATATATATATATATATATATATATATATATTATATTTATATATATATATATATATAATATATACATACATATATATATATATATATATATATATATATATATATATATATATATATATATATATATATATATATATATTTATCAATGAACCATAGCTATAAGTTCGTTATTAATTTAACTAACGCTTGTGCCTACCTGTCACAAGAACAACCCCCACACCCTTGAATCACTCTAACTGACAAATGTCTCTTCAGCAAAAACTTCCCCCTTACGTTATCAACTGGACTCTTAGACTGAAGGGAAATAAAAAAAACACATAAACTTAATACTATATTCCTTAAAACTAAAACGCCTAACATAAAACCATCCGCAATCAAAATAATCACTCTTTAAACTAATCATAAACTTAATACAAAATAGACATTAAACGTAACACCATTCAAATAAACAAACAAAAAACCTTACAAACTTAAAATTAAACGGCACACCAACACCAAAATATGTATGTTTATATAATATATTATGTTGACACCAACACAGTCGTCCACACAAAGACGAACTGTCTTTTGCGGTACACTACCTCTTTGGTTAACAGTTCACTGTGTGGCAATTTGCCACAACTACCTACCTGATTGGGGTCGTTGTTATCATCATCATCATCATCAATCGGAAGTTCATTCAGTCCGGGTCATCAACAATTAAATAAATCTGAGCAGTCGTATCAAGTTCCTTATCATAAGCCAGGTCATCAATAATTAATTCCACATTCAAAAAAGAATCTCTCCAAAAGAGGAATTACAGCCTGCAAATGAAATAAAAAAAAAGAAAAAAAAACACTCACGAACACTCCTAGCTAACTAATCTATCGCACTTTAATCAAAGATAAATAACGAACTTTCTATTATTCAGAATCACCCTTAGCAAAGATAAATAGGATTTTACTTACTTTAGAAATAAATAATCACTTCCAAGCTGGTTGAAATAATTTAAAGTAAATCCAGCACTCAGATCACACAGACTGACTCTTGCTGCAGTCAAATAAAAAAGAAGCATTCGCCTAAGACATTCACAACTGTCGTAAGCTAGCTAAAAAATAAACCAAACCTCAATTATACCAAAAGTAATTTTCATACCAAAGAATCATCACACTAACTACCCCCCCCCTCTCTCTCTCTCTCTCTCTCTCTCTCTCTCTCTCTCTCTCTCTCTCTCTCTCTCTCTCTCAGGATTTGGCAAACAACAAAAAGTAAAAAAAATAAAACAAAAATTAATCCTCCACAGTGTGTACTTACTTTTTAAGGCATGGAAATAGAGTTCATAAAGACAAAGTCTATTCTTCATCTCTATCCCAATTCCGTTGGAGTATTTCCTCGCTCTCAAACATCCCGTTAATACATACATTCATGCATAGGTTACAACTTTTTTCTTTCCAAAAGTCACCGGCCTGAGTTTATAAACTCTCTCTCTCTCTCTCTCTCTCTCTCTCTCTCTCTCTCTCTCTCTCTCTCTCTCTCTCTCTTGAAATGTTATTATTCATTTGCATTGTTTTTGTTGGGACAAAAAGTGTTTGCATGTTTCATGCTTTGTAAGTTTATTTCGTTAATATCACTATTTAAAAAACACTTTCTTTCTTAATAATTTTTGTTGATTGATATGAGTTGCAGAATTACTGGCATATTAATAAAATTGATATATTTTCATATATCATCGTTAAAATATATTTTGCTTTTT
>NC_090725.1:153505223-153527723 GCF_036898095.1 Palaemon carinicauda | reverse complement strand
ATGAAAATTACAAGGTAGATAATGCTAAGTATTCCATTATTAATAGTGAGGTCAAAAGAAAAGCCAGGAATGACTGGAGAGAATATTTAGGCAGTAAAGCAGATGAAGCTGAATATGAAGGTCACAGACACAAAACCTGACTGCTGACCTTTCGTCTTCTTAAAGCCTTACAAATTCTCAATAGGAAGACAAATTTGAGAGCCGTGAATAAAACAGAATTTCATCTGACAGTCATATTGAGAAACGTATGATGTAAATCTAATTCCAGATGTTTATAAAAGGAAAAGGAAAAAAAAAAGGAGGAAAGACGACCAACGAACAGCCTGACGTTAGCTCTAACAAAATTTCATACCAAATTATTATTATTATTATTATTATTATTATTATTATTATTATTATTATTATTATTATTATTATTATTATTATTACGCCGAACGATTATATTCAATACTGAGCCGGTGGCAGAGAACCTCAGTTCAATAAGGAACTGGAGAATTACGAAAACGTCAACCATTCTTAAATTCATTTCCATAACTAATAAATAACAACGTTTAAACATTTCTGTGTTCATAATCATATTCCAGGGTAAAAGTAAGTAAACAATATGGAGCAATCTGTACATAATTATTGTAAGCAAATACAATTTAGAATGAGAAAGGCATATTCAGGCAATTTTCAACGGGAAACTAGAAATTTCTTGGTTAAAATGTGGCTTTTTAAATTTTATAAAAATTTTCTCCGCTATTCTTATTTCATTTTCATATGAGCCTGTGTATAGAATTGAGAAGTTATCCAATGAGAACAAACACCTACAATCTATGCCACAGTGATCTCGTATGCTGAACTGTAAAGGTTTGCACAAGGCTTTGCCAGTTCTACTGCTAATTCTCTTGTGATCTTGGTAGCGAGAAAAAATAAATGTATTTTTTCATGGAGCAAATATAAGCTAATTGGCAATTTGGACAGTTTAACAAGTATACCACCCTAGACTCAAAAGTCTTTAGCAGATTTTCTTCATAATTAACAAAACTTCTTATTTTGGAATAATTATTCGGCCTAATTCGTGGTATGTATGTACTCAGGATTTCTTTTATTTGGCTTTAAGACATTTGTTTCTTTCATCATTAAAATACGGGAATTTGATGAAGATTTCAAACTTTTTTGACCGAGGACAAAATGTATTGTTAAGAAATGTTAAGTTTGTAATAAAAGATTTTTGATGGCAACCCATTATTGGAAAAGAACTTCTCTAGGAAACATATTTCATTAGGAAAATTTTCAAAAGATGATGTTAGTCTAAATGCTCGGTAGAACATTGTGCTAAATGTGTTTGTCTTGAAATTTTTTATAGCATCTACTCTAAAAGTTAACTCCGAAACCTGTGTGAGAAGGTTTTCTGTAGATACTGTTGTCTATACCGTTATTTGATTTTTTTTCCTATTAAAATGTCTAAAAAGGGAATTTGATCATCCTTTTCTTTTTCTATATCAAATTTGATTTTCTGATGCATATTCACGTAATTTATAAATTGTTTCCCATTCTTCCTTCTTTTTTTAGTATCACAAATGTATCATTTACGTATCATTTGCAGTAAATTGGTTTAAAATCGGATGGACAATAATTAAACAATTTTTCTTCATGAGAGGAAGGAAAAATATTTGCTAGAGTTGCAGGTAAAGGTGAGCACATTGCTAAACACTCCTTTTGTTTGTAGTAATTTTCATTAAATACAAATTAGGTGTTATAAACGGTTAAATCTAAACACTTTTTGAAATGATTTTTATTCAAACCTCTGAAGTTTTCGTTATCGTCATATATGAGATTTATAATTATATTAATAGTTTTATAGTACATTTGTACAATGTAGTTTTCCTCACTTATGGGGGTATCTTTAATGTCATTGATAAATTCATAGGTGTTTTCCAGGGAGTATTCATTTTTAGCATATTTGTTTATTCCGGGAATTATGAATTTTGCTAATTCATAATTGTGAGTTTTAAAAGATGGCAATACTGGCCTTAAGGGTATATTTGCCTTATGTATTTTCGGAAGGCCATACATAATGCCTGGATTGCATCCGGTGTTATATAATGTTTTTTCTGATTTAGTAATTTCTTTAAAAATCTATTTACTTAGTCTTTTAACAAAAGAGTATTTTTAAAAGGGTCTTGATATGTTAATTTTTCAAATGTAAAAGGGTCATTGGGAATAGAGTGCATTTTCGTAAAATAGCCTTGTTTGTTCACAAAGACCACGCCTCTTCCATTGTCCGGTATACATATTGTTATGTTTTACAGAAAATATCCGATTAAAATTACGTTTTTTAACAGAGTATAAGAAACCAAGAAAGGTTATCCATTATGAATGTCATCACATGATTATATGGACAAACGAACAAGAGGTACAGAAAAACAACCATACACGCATTGAACGACCCCAAAAAGCAGCCAAACGCCCTTCCCACAGCAAAAGGTAGCCGAATGGCCTTCCACGACACACAAACACACAAAAAAAAAAAAAAAAAAAAAAAAAATCAGCCGTTTTATTATCTTTCAAGTTTTTCAGAATTTTCAAATCCGACTCTGTTATTATATCAAAGCTTACCTTCTCAGATTGTTTGAAAAATTTATGGGTGTTTGACATTATTGTTTTTTGGTCTGTTATAAGGTCACCGGGATTAAATTTGTCAACCATTGGATAATGCATAAGTTTGCAATACATGGATTCTAAAGAGAAAGAAAATTTGAATTTTGATACCTTCTGAGAAACACAATAATCCAATCCAAAGGATAAAAGCCATTTTTTCTTCGGAAAAAAAGAATCTGTTCGTCAGGTTTGTAATTACAGGATGAGGGTCTAGACAACGTGGTTTGTAAAATGCCCCTAAATCATACAATTTTCGTGCACGATTAACAGATATCTGGTGCTTAAATTTATCAACATTTTTATGTATGTAAAATCAATAAAAGCTAACACATTTTTTAGTTTCATAACATCTCATTCAATTTAATATGTGTTTTTCAACTAATTTCCTCTTCTGGTCGAGCTCCTGTAATATCAAAGTTCTCTGTAGAAGTCCTTCCGTTGTAATTCTCTTCTATATAGTTTAAATCTCGCTAATCTCAGGATGACGTTATAAAGCTGACATCTTCCCAGAAACGTAATGTCAAGTTTTGCCTTTTCCGATTTCTTCAGCTGACTCTCCCATTGTCGTACTTGGATCCAGGTTTTCTGGTTATAACGGCGAACGGTAATATCCGATACTGGGCAGGTGGAACAGAACCTGTTTAATAGGAACTTGAGAAATACAACAACGTCATATACGAGTATTCTTTAACTTATTACCATCACTAATACATAACAACGATTCAAATATCTCTATGTTCATAATCTTGTTCCTGGGTAAAAGAAAGCAAACAGCATAGAGCAATCCGTACATAAATATTGTAAACAAATAAAATTTAGAATGGGAAAAGGTATATTCAGGCCAGAGTCAATAGAGATATTGACTCTGATTCGGGCCATTTTCAACGGGAAACTAGAAATTTCTTGGTTAAAATGTGGCTTTTTAGATTTTATAAAAATTGTCTCCGCTATTCTTATTCAATTTTCATATGAGCCTCTGTATAGAAGTGAGAAGTTATCCAATGAAATCAAACACTTAAAATCTATGTCACAGTGATCTCATATGCTGAAATGTAAAGGTTTGCACGAGGCTCTGCTAGTTCGGCTGCCAATTCCCTTAGGATCTCGGTAGCGAGAAAAAATGCATATTATTATTATTATTATTATTATTATTATTATTATTATTATTATTATTATTAGCTAAGCTACAAACCTTGTTGTAAAAGCATAATGCTATAAGCCGAAGGGCTCCAACAGGGAAAATAACCCAGTGAGGAAAGGAAATAAGGAAATAGATAATCTACTAATAGAGTTAAAAAAGTGAAATAAGCAAGTTGCAAACTTCATGGCAAACACCAATGTGTGTGTGTGTGTGTGTGTGTGTGTGTGTGTGTGTGTGAGAGAGAGAGAGAGAGAGAGAGAGAGAGAGAGAGAGACCCGCTTATTAGCTGACCGAAATATCATGCCTGGGGACCTTTACCTTCATGCATTAGAATAAATAATTCTTTCCTCTTGTATTTCTTTAACCATTTTAACCCTCTGTACTTGACCAACTGTATGAAGGCAAAAACATATTATGCGACAGATAACTACTGCAGTAGAATACCTTCCATGACTATTAAAAATTATCTTAATGTCTCTTTTTTTTTATTTTTAAAGTTATCCGTTGTCCAAATCTTAAGGATAACCTTATTTTGGAAAAATAATCATACCGTTAACTGAGGAAAAGGAGATCTCAGCTATACAGCATTTCCAAATTTTCCTCACATATGCAGAAGGAATAGAATAAAATAAAGTAATGGAAACATTAAGCCTAAGAAGGAAAACAATAAAACCAGTAAAAGTCAAAAGTCTTGGGGCTGTCGTAAAGTCACACATGTAAAAAGATATCAGTCTTCACACTGGACTCAACTGGCTGTGAAATCTAGCGTAAGGCAAAGGCAAATTTGCAAAGGCAAATTTTATTTTATCGACCCCTTCCGGAGTATGAGAATTACAAAATTAAACAAATATATATATATTTTACACAAAAACTACAAAAAGAAGAGACCAATAGATTACAACTATATGTTAACATATATTTAGTAAGTACATATTTAAAGCATAAAAGGTAATCTGACAAAGGAAAGTACATACATTGAAAATAATACCAGAATAATGAAAATCCCAGAAAGTATTAAATCTAAAATAAAGACATTATAAGGTTAACAAACTATGCAAGTCTTTTCAATTGTCTAGCACTACTTGTATTGAGGAGCAGATTGAATTTAAAAATGGTAGGTCTTCTACAATATTAGGGCTTTAGGTATCTCTCTCTCTTATTTCTCTAATCACAGGACAAACTAAAACATAATGATATTCATCCCGAACTTCACTGTTGTTGCATAGTCTGCAAGGGTGCTGATTCTCCTGCCCAGAATATCTTTCAGTTGCTACAGGAAGTTTGTGGGTACCACACCTACATTTACTAAGGACAATTCTTTCTGGTATATATAAATTTATAATATACTTTTTTTGGTCAAATTCTGTCTTAAAAAGTTTATAATTACTACACAATATATTTCTTTCTACTTCTGGATGCCACTGTTGTCTCTCTATATCTTTGAGTTTCATTTCTAGGCTATTTATTATCCACGTGTGATTGAAATTTTCTGGATGTTCCCATATATTTGACATACCACATGAATCAAGGATAGTTTTAATTTTATGGATCCAACTAGACTTATACTCATTCGACTCGTACAGAATTCTAAGAAAACGATAAAAAACATTTGACAATTTAGAAGCCTTTGATTTTACAATTCTCAACCAAAATTCAATCATCCGTTTGTAAGTAGATATTTCAATTTTGAATCTGTCAAGAACCCCATATACCATGCAGTTTGCTGATCGCTTGTTCACACAGCTGATTTTTCATGAACTTCTTGTGAAATGTTTCAACATGATCTAGTTTGTGGTAACCCCATATTTCACAACCGTAAGTCAAAATTGGTACAACTAGAGCATGGAATAGATCACAGTTGATATCAATGGGTAATTCAAGTTTTTTACATTTAAATAACATACTAAATAATGCTCTACGTGCTTAAATGACTTGTTTCTTAATAGCTTTATCCATTTTACCATTATAATTAAACGTAGTACCAAGGTAAACATAATCATCTACAATTTCGATGCTCTCCTCACCATTTATAAAATTCGGGACATTTCTAACTATTCCTCTAGAAAATACAACTACTTTAGCTTTTGAAATATTAATTTGAAGTTTCCAAGTATCACAATATTCTTTTACTTTGTTTAAGGCATTTTGTAATTCCTTTGGGGATTCAGCCATTACAATAGTATCATCAGCATAAAGTAAAACATAAATACTCAAAAACATTTTTATATCAATACTACTTAATTTTTCATTTATTTCCCTTGAGCACATATCCATCCCATTATACCTCCTGCTAAGAGAAGACTCAAAATCATTTAGGTAGATGGCAAAAAGTAATGGGGAAAGATTCTCACCTTGTCTTACAACCATGTTACATTCGAAAAAGTTAGAAATTTTGTGATTTTGCTTCACACAGGATTTTGCATTATTATACATATTATATATGACAGCCATAATATTACCGTTAATGCCATGTGAGATAACTTTTCCTCACAAGGACGACCTGTCAACCAAATCGAATGCTTTTCTGTATTCAACGAACAAACAGTATATTCTCTTTTTTCGATGGATATAGAAATTAACAAGTGATTATAATACAAAAATAGGATCTAGAGTACTATATCCTTCCCTTAAACCAGCCTGCTCCTCACCAAGTTGATCCGTGCTGTCAATATAATCACTCAATCTTTTATTGACACAAGCGGTAAAAAGCTTCACTACACAGCTCAGTACTGTGATACCCCTATAGTTATCTGGGTCGTCAATGGATCCTTTTTTCTCATATATGGGTTTTATTATCCCTATACACCAATAATATGAAACAATTGAGGAGATCAACACTATGTTGAAAATTTTGCATATCACATTTAGCATATCATGAGGGCAGTTTTTAAGGAACTCATTTATAATATTATCAATACTACATGCTTTTCTACTCTTAAGTTTTTTTTATTTTAATTTGTGTCTCATCTACTGTAAAAACTATTTTATCAGGGTGTTCACTCTCATCAGGTTCAACATTACCTCGACTGAGTTTAGCAAAATAGTCTCGAAATGTTTTAAGTGCAATTTTACAAATCAGCTCACTCTTATCAGTATTCTTTAACAAATCCCAATAATCCTTACTACTACTTTTTCTCAGATTTCTAACATTTATATGAAATTTTTTTCTGAAAGATTTCGTAGCTTTAATTATTCTCTTTTATGTTTTAGCTCTAGCTTTCAGTTCGTTTCTGGCTTCATTTGTTTTGATTTTCTCAAGCCTGTTTTTTACTTTCATGTATTCAGTTCTTTTACTAGAACAGTCTTTGTCAAACCATGGTTTGCTAACCTTTTGGCAATCCCTAGTTTTAGGTTTATTTTGATAAACTTTTTTACAAATGCCAATGTGTTTGGCAGGGTCAATATATAATTCTCCTAAATCTTTTACAATATCATCCATAATATTCTGGGTTACATTCAAAGGGTTCAGTGAATCTAATTTTTCGTCTAATAAGTTAATATCTCTATTATTGAATACTTCCATATATTAATTTTTTATGTCATTTGTCCATTTTGTTTGAAGTTCTTCATATTCAGAGTTATTCATATCATGGGTTTCCTTACTATCTAAATATAAATTTTCTTGCTTCTGTATTTCCGGTGGTCTCATATTACAAGTCTCTTCCAAACATAATATCATGGAGAGAGCCGAGTGTCATATTGCTCAACTTTAAAATCCGTAATACTGCTCATAAGTTTAGGAGAAACAATAAAATAGTCAATACAGCTCATACCATTAGCTGTGAAAGAAGTGAAATCCCCCACGCCACTGTCCCCCCCAAATCTCCCGTTAACTACCTTAACGTCAAGCATTTTACACAGTTCAATAAGTTACGACCATGGTTATTAGTAATTACATCAATGGTATAGTGATCTGTGCTAAGATCAAGAGCTTCTAATTCCCTTTTTGGAGCTAAACAGACATTTATTAATAAAATCCTTTAAATCGATATTTTGCAAAGGGTCATTCTCTATAAAGTCATTAAGTAAGCCTGTTCTCGAGTTAAAATCACCAGCTAATATAATTGGTAACTCATATTTTACATTCAAGTTCATAAGATCATCAGCAATAACATCAAAGATATTAGATGAAAAATAAGGTGATCCCTCGCGTGTAATATACAAGGCACAAATAATGTCATTCTGTGTTTCTCTACAATGAAATCTTACACATAATAGGGAATCAGATACTGTGTCTTCGATCAATGTTAAATATTTTTCTCTATCTCTCATAATTAACATACAGATTCCATATATACCTCCATACGGAAAAGTAATATAATTTTTTCTTGATGAAATGTGAGTACCCAGGAAACAAGTCATCGTCGATATAATGACATCTAGTATCAGATAGACAAATAAAATCAAAATCTTGTACAAACATCTCAAGTATACCAAATTTGGCTTTACTGTGTAGTCCATTAACATTCAAATTAGCTATCTTCAGCTCAGAGAATGACTTATATTTTGCATAGTTTTTATCCAAGTTATCTTTGTTGCTATCAATTCCATTTCCACTGCCCTGTCTCGTTTCCGTATCCGTTTCATTTATGAAGGGGTCGCACCAATCCTATGTAAACTGTAGAATTATCTTCTTTCCATCCTATCTTATAAAGATCCTCAGGGGAATTTACCCTGACTCTTCTACCGTCCCCTCCACTTGCCCCTTTTTTCTACAGAAAAAATTGTACCATCCAAACTGTATGCCTGAGCAATTCCTTCGTCATTTTTTAGGGCTTGTAGCATTTTGTTTCGAAGTGGTGTAAGATCATCCGTGATGAAAACTTTCGGTCCTTGGCTTGTCTTCGCGCCTTACAAACCTTACAATAATTGGTTTGGTCGCTCCTCTGCTCGATAACCAGTGGGCAATACTTATATCTGCTCGTGTGAAGCATATCATAATCAAGAAGAGGGGATTATAATCATGAATTCCTTTTGACTGTTTACTAGGCATTGAAGGAGTCCAAGGTTGGGTGTGCCGATAGTTGATTACCTCTCGTAACTGCTTATAGACTATCTATAGTCAGCCCTCAATATGTTCAGGGTTTAGGTAACAGAGATATAGCAGAGATCAAGAATTTGGGAATGCTTTCTGCCCTAGGGTGGGTCAATTCATAACCTATAAACTCACTGCCCATTGCCTACCTGGGATTGAAGTACACCCTAGGTAATCAAATGAACTGTACTAAATTGTTTTCATGTGTTTTCTAACAGCATTGCAGTCCATACTTCTTTTGAGAGATAATTGTACATTAGTAACACGGCTTCAGTACAAGGTAAGACGAATCATAACACGAAAGTCATCGCCACATCACCCTTTGCACAAGTAACAAAACACTTGGTCTTATCTGATACTGTGGAGTAAAAAAGTGAGTAATTGTCGATGGTTAAATGCACCAAAAATGAAAACAAAAGTACAAAAATGCTTTAGTAAAGCATAATTATCTTTATAAAATTCCGGAATTTTTAAAATGTGATAATGTTGCGTGCTTAAACTATTCGATCAGATTATGAAATCGAATGCCCGGTTTTGAGCCTTAGCCAACGATTTCTTCATCATCAGCTGTGACTAGTCCACTACAGAACAAAGGTCTCAGACATGTCCTTCCACCTGCATCGGTTTAAGGTCTTTTTATGCCAGTTTATACCAGCAAATTTTCTTCGTTTGTCAATCTATTGCATTCTCTAACGACTCATTATTTTATTTCAATGCCAATCTATTATCTGTCAATCACATTATATGTCCATTTCTTTTTCTTACATGATAGAATATCCTCTACTTTAATTTGATCTTGTACCTTTGATAGTCCTTTTCTGTATCTTACTGTTAAATCCAGAAATATTCTTTCCATAGGTCTTTGAGTTGAAACTAGCTTATGTTGTAAGGCTTCACTAATTCTCTGATGCATAAGTTAATACTGGTAGGACCAGCTTATTAAAAACTTTTTCTTTATAGAGAAAGTGGCATTTCACGTATCATGGTCTCTTTTTGTTTACCAAAAGCTCTCTGTCCTATGCTTATCCTTCTTTTAATGTTGTGTCGTGAGGAATCACTATCTTTCCTAAGTACATATATTCATTAACACTCTCTAAAGGTTCGTCCTAAACTCTTATTAGTTGTGTCTGCATTTTCACTGAACATTATCTTAGTTTTACTCATATTCCTTTTCAGTCCTATATTTCTGTTCTCACTGTTCAGATCTTCCATCATCTTTTGCAATTCCTCCCACGATTCACTAAACAGAACTATGTTGTCTGCAAATCTTAAGTTTTTAAGGTATTCCCCATTAAAGTTAATTACTATGATCAAAATGTTTAGAAACTACTGGGCATGCTGTGAATGATTTAGGGGAGTTGGGGTCTTCCTGTCTAACTCTCTTCTCAACCGGAATTTTCTCAGTGTATAAAGTTTTAGGATTGCTGTACTTCCCACATAGATTTCTTCGGGTGTTTTAACATAAGATATAGGCTACAGTTCAATATGCATTACTATACTGAAAAGATACTATTAGAAGTTCTTTTTTAAGGAACGTATGGCTATTTATGCTATCATGCGTGAAAAATATAAGAAAACAAAAAAATTCTTTAGAAACTTCACGAAGTTCTAAGCGGTATAATGCGTGATGCATGATGCAATCCTTAAGTTGCTGTCTTAATGATTTCGTTCATTGAACGTGAAGTGTACGCTACACGGACAGTAGTGTAAATGAATTGTAGTGTAAGAGACCCTGTCTAGAGACAATTTAATGCTTATCTAGGCAACCATGAATATACCTTTCTTACATTAGATATTAATCTATTATCAATTCAACTGATTTTACTTTCTTTCATCTTCTTCATATAATTATGTTTAGCTAGTTATTTTCTTTTGATAATATTTGATACCTTCCTCCATAATAAAATGCTGGCATTTTAGTTTAATTAACGACAATGAAGAAAAGAAGACTTTAGTATACATTTGAAAAACTATTATCGAAGATATTTTAGCTTAAATTCTTCCTTCTTTTGTCATCTTTTTCATGTTTATTATACAATCATTTCTATTGTTCATTATGCCATTTTGTTCTTGTTTATTACCCTTATTTCCCTTTCTCAGTATTTCCAATAATATTTTCTGTGTTAATTTTGTCTAATATTAAATACATAAATACATACTATAGAATATTATGGAAAATATTGAGAATTTACCTCATCAAACTGGATATTCTTCCTTTGTTGTAGCCTTACGACGCACCCAAGTATTCGTCACCCTATCCTATAATTTCCTCTAATTCTCTTATTTTTTTAACGGAAAAAAAATCTCTTTGAAGAAATCTCTTTAAACATAGCATATGATAAGGACATTATATTTCATTCTAATATTCATTCCTCGTCAATTTGCGGAAAATTTACAGTAGTCAGACGGATAAAAAGTATTTCCTGTTAGATGTGTGGTGCTTAAGCTAACAAATTACTATTCGATTTTGTTTATAATTGAATGATTTTCATACTATCACTTGGTTGTAATTTTGAAAGGTTTTCTGTAAAAGAAATGCATTTTTTTTTTTCGTTAACTAACAATGAAATAACAGATTATCAAAAGTTCTATATAATTCCAATTTTCTTATTTTTTTCATTGAAATAACAATTCTAATGGGAGAAAACTATTTAAGCATATGATAATTTAATGATAAAATTTACTGTGTAATATTGTTATGAGAGCTCTGGTCAGAGTAATACCTGCCTTGTTTTATAAAGAAATATTTTCCCTCTATTTCTTGTTACTTAGCAGAAGAAATTCTACGTTTTAGAAAATAATTCTCTTTAAACATAGCATAAGATAAGAACATGAATTATGTCTGTTCTAATTCCCAGTACCCTTCAATTTCTTAAAAACTCCTAGTATTCAGAGTGAAGAGAAGGGGATGACGTCTGTGGTCAATTCAGTCAGTGATGGGGAATATGCGGCTCGGTGGCAGGATCCGGTCACCGAGGTCTTTCCATACGGCCGTCGAGTTATATACAGATGAATACTTTGGTCTGTTCTGTGACCGGCATTTAGTCAATATTTATAAGTAGAAAAATTCAAAGAAAGTCTAAATAAAATGATCAAGTTATTGTGGCATAGCCACACTAAATTTATAAAATGATAACTTAAGAGCTATATAAGTTTATATTTTTAAGGTTAATAATTCATATTCAGCTATAACGGTTAAAGAGACACAAGCTTTGCGTGCCCTTGTGTTTCTCGTCAGAGTCTATGGATAGGATGGTAATTTTCGCGTTCTATTAAGGTTACTTTGCATTACAGACGGAGTTTTAGTTCACGTCCAGGTTAGACTGGCGAAGTTTTGTGTAACACTGCAAACTCTGCAGACATTTTTCGTGCTCTCATTGGATAGGTATCATACCAAAAATGGCAATTGTATAAACGAGGAGGGTTGATACCGATTATCGAGCATTTAAAAACAACTGGACAAATAACTATTTTTTTCTTATTATATTTTTAATTGAGGTACAGCGAAAACCAGTGAGTCTCGTCTGCGGAGAGGCATTGGCTGTGTTGAAAAAATCCAATGTGGAGCGGCACTGTAATTCAAAACATGCTAAATTACGTGAGTTACAAGGCCAATTACGTGTGGATTAAATACATGCTCTTAAGAGGGGTTAGAATCCCGACAAGCCACTTTTTCCCGGCCTTATTGTGATAAAGATAAAACTGCTCAGACTAGATTTGTTGTAAGTGAGCCAATTGCAAAGAAATTGAAACCTCACGTAGAATTAAAACGCAGAACTGTTTCTGATAGGATTGGTGACAATGTTAAAGACATTGTAAGAGCACTAACAGACAATGCAAGAGATTTCCTATTTTTCTCATTGTGTTTTGATGATGAAACAACAGACATAATTATTGCTTAGCTGGCTATTTTCATTCGTGGGGTAATTAAACTTGATTTCCAGATTCATTTGGTGTGTCAAACTAACATATTAAAATTTGAGTTTATTATAAATAAACAAAATTCATACATCGGTGATGGTAATTTGAAAAAAAAAAAAAATCTTTAAAACAATGCATTTGTTCGTCATAAAACAAGGCTGTTACTGATTCTCATAAAATCTACATAAAAACTAATTTTCGTATTTTTCTTCAATGAAATAAAAAAATTTCTAATGGAAAATGATTGAATCAAACAATAATTATATAAATAATATTTATACATAATGTATGCATGAACCTCTTTAAATCATTAATTTCTAAACAATAGTTTACATGGGTTAGCTATAAAGTTGTCCTGTATATCTGTTGGTTTATCATTACTGAGTTGTGCAGGGAGAGAAACAGCGTGAAGGACAGAGGCAAAGAATTGCACCCGGTTTCAAAACCTCTGGCCGTGAGCAGCACCATGTACCCGAGAATACTTAAGCTTTTACTTAATTCATTATACGTCCTCTGGCCGTGAGCAGCACTATGTACCCGTGAATACTCAAGCTTTTACTTAATTTGTTGAACGTCCTCTGGCCGTGAGCAGCACCATGTACCCGTGAATACTTAAGCTTTTACTTAATTCGTTATACGTCCTCTGGCCGTGAGCAGCACCATGTACCCGTGAATACGTAAGCTTTTACTTAATTCGTTATACAACCTCTGGCCGTGAGCAGCACCATGTACCCGTGAATACTTAAGCTTTTACTTAATTCGTTATACGTCCTCTGGCCGTGAGCAGCACCATGTACCCGTGAATACGTAAGCTTTTACTTAATTCGTTATACGTCCTCTGGCCGTGAGCAGCACCATGTACCCGTGAATACGTAAGCTTTTACTTAATTCGTTATACAACCTCTGGCCGTGAGCAGCACCATGTATCCGTGAATAATTAAGCTTTTACTTAATTCTTTATATGTCCTCTGGCCGTGAGCAGCATCATGTACCCGTGAAAACGTAAGCTTTTACTTAATTCGTTATACAACCTCTGGCCGGGAGCAGCACCATGTATCCGTGAATATTTGAGCTTTTACTTAATTCGTTGTACGGCCTCTGGCCGTGAGCAGCACCATGTACCCATGAATACTTAAGCTTTTACTTAATTCATTATACGTCCTCTGGCCGTGAGCAGCACCATGTACCCGTGAATACGTAAGCTTTTACTTAATTCGTTATACAACCTCTGGCCGTCAGCAGCACCATGTACCCATGAATACGTAAGCTTTTACTTAATTCGTTATACGACCTCTGGCCGTGAGCAGCACCATGTACCCGTGAATACGTAAGCTTTTACTTAATTCGTTATACGACCTCTGGCCGTGAGCAGCACCATGTACTCGTGAATACGTAAACTTTTACTTAATTTGTTATACGGTTCTCTGTACCAGCCAAAAAATAAAAAAATAAAAAATAAAAACAAATATAACACGTGCATAATAAAGCCCGGCTGTACTATGCGTTTCAGAAGAGGACAAACGCCATTCAACACAAATATCTCCTTAACAAATTGTTGGATCAGTATGATTATTCAGCACACTACCTTCAAATTCCGATCAAATTTATAGCCGACATACCTTATATGTATGAAATATTTCACAAAGCCGACTATTCATGTTGACACATTTGGAGGAGACAATGGCAATTCTGTTCTCCCCCTTGAGAACATACTGAAACTATTCCGTAACCACCCCGAGTTTGATTTCCCTTTTTCGCCCTTCTTATCTCTCCTCCTTTCTCACAAGCTACTCGCCTCCCTCATCACTCTTGTATTGCCCCCCCTCAGTGACCAATCACTTGTACTGTAGTTAGGATTTTCTGTTGTGTAAATGTACCATCACCATCATCATGATCTCCTCTTACGTTTATTGACGCAAAGGGCCTTGGTTAGATTTCGCCAGTCGTCTCTATCTTGAGCTTTGGAATCAATACTTCTCCATTCGTCATCTCCTACTTTATAGTCCTCTCCCGTGTAGGAATGGGCCTTCCAACTTTTCTAGTGCTTTGTGGAGCACAGTTGAAAGTTTGGTGAACTAATCTGTCTCAGGGAGTGCAAAGAGCATGCCCAAAGCCATTTCCTTTTAACCCTCACCCTGATCTCATCCACATATGGCACTCTAGTAATCTCTCTTATAGTTTCATTTCTAACCCTGTCCTGCAATTTAACTTTCAATAACCTTCTGAGGGCTTTGTTCTGAAATCTACAAAATCTGTAGGATATGGTTTCATTGTCATACCTTGACTAGCGATCTCACTAAACTGGTATATAGCCTGATTTTTATATCTATTTTCAGGCGATTTGATTTCTAAATTCTACTTAACCTAGCCATTGTCTGATTCGCTTTTTTTTTCAATCATTTTAATAAACTCAAATCTAAAGATTCTGTATTATAGATAATATTTCTAAATATTTAAATGGGTCCACCTCCATAATCCTTTCTCCTTCTAATGATATTTAATCTTCCATTGCATATTCCGTTCTTATCATCTCCGTCTTTCTTCTATTTATCTTCAGCCCAACCTCATGTGATATATCATGCATTCGAGTAAGCAAGTTTTGCAAGTTCTGTGTTGTTCTTCTAATAAGGACAGCATCATCAGCATACGCTATCAGCTAATTTGCTGTTTCCAATCAAGTCCAATCCTTTTCCACCATTCACACCTGTTCTGTGCATTACAAAATCCATGAGGAGGATAAACAACATAGGTCACAGCACATTGCCTGGGAGCACTCTACTGTTCACTGGAAATTCTTTTGATAGGACTCTTTCAATATTAACTTTACCATTGATATGCTCATGAACAGACATTATGAAATTTACATATCTAAGAGGAACTCCACGATAACGTAGGACTCTACTACAAACTTGGACGGTGCACACTATCATAGGCTTTTTCATAGTCCATAAATGCCATCGAAGGTGGATTTCTATACTCTACATATTGCTATACTATACGTCTTAAAAGGAAAATATGGTCAGTGCAACTTCTCCCTTTACTAAATCCTGATTGTTCATCAATCTTTCTCTTTATCTGAATGAGGATACAATATATTTTCATGAAAAGCTATGTAAATGTGATGCCTATGTAATGCTTGCAATCAGTCAGATCTCCCTTTTTTTAGGCAATTTTCACCAGTAGTCATGCTACCATTTCATCAGGTTTTTCTTCTTCCCTAGGTATATGTAAGACCATACCTTAGGAATGGAAAGATGATTATCAGCATGCTATAGTAGCGTTGATTCAAGTGTTTTAAGAGTAGACTATGTTACTATGACTCTGAAAGTGAGACAATCTATTTGGATCGAGGATATATATACCTGCTTTACAATATTTTATGTCAGACAACTTGAACTTCTTAAGATTGTGCACCTCATAATTTGATTCAGTAAAATGTTACGTCGCAGTGTCTCAATATGAGGAGAAACCCGCAAATGGGAAGTCGCAAATTGTTACATGAACTAACCTCACATGAACACTTTTAAGCAAATCGGATTAAGAGCGTATGTTATAACGAGAAATTAAGAAAACTTAGAGACCTATGGTACGAAATCCCACACTGGAGTATTTCTTTTTAATTTCATGAGAGAGAGAGAGAGAGAGAGAGAGAGAGGAGAGAGAGAGAGAGAGAGAGAGAGAGAGAGAGAGAGCCAACAAGATTCATGAAATCGACATCAAATAGGCATCATTAATTACAGTATCTAAAACTAATTTAATAAAAGCTAGCTTTAAAGTATTCTCTCTCTCTCTCTCTCTCTCTCTCTCTCTCTCTCTCTCTCTCTCTCTCTCTCTCTCTCTCTCTCTCTCTCTCTCTCTCCTCTACATAATAATAATAATAATAATAATAATAATAATAATAATAATAATAATAATAATAATAAGAAGAAGAAGAAGAAGAAGAAGAAGAAGAATGGAATATCAATCTTAATTTTATTTGCAGTATTTGGAGCTTCTATAGAGAATACTAGTCATTATCAAAAAGTGGCTTTATAGCTTTCCTTACTCAAAAGCACCACGTACGTTAAACACCGAGATAATTGGGAAGTGATGATGATAATAAACCTGAGAAATTCGAATCTTTATTCATTGAAGATTAAATATTACATATGGTTCGTCAACATGAGTGTCTGTTAAAATTTTTCTCTTCAACAGGAGCGAATTAATGAACTCATAGACACTCATTAAAATAGAACTTAAGGGTCTGTCAATAGAGAGGAAAAATCAATTCTGAAAGTAATGAATATCAATTAGATTTTTGGAATTTTTGAAAGAAGCTATTTTTTTGTACGATTATCTTGCAAAAAAAGGCAAGGATCCAAATCTCCTTAATAATGAATATATGAATGATATAAGCATTGCATTCAAGACTTTTATATAGTGCTTGAATTAAAAGCTGTTTAATTTCAGGCATTTTTATAGCGTCAATCTGATAGGAAGTGTAATATCAATTCTTAGAGCTATGATATTAATACCTGGATACCTGGCTTGTATATGACAAGGAGGGATGTAAATGCCTCTCATCTGAAGGCAAATCTGTTTTGTTTGATGGCAGTGTTATAAAAGAGTTTTCTGTTAATTAAAGGAGATCATATAATTAGCAGTGAAGTTACGATATCATTGTGAATTGATTGTAGCCAGCTTCAACTTTAGCTACTTTCATTGCCTGGGATGAATGAGTAAACCAAACTCAGGAACACATGCCAGCACAAAGAATCCCGGTCGAGGTTCAGATACTCATAAGAGAAGGTATGTAATGCATACGCAGCAAGCAACACTCATGCAAATGATGAAGGATGCCCCGTTTACGTTTTATTCAGTGCTATAACCGTTATCGGACTCCATGTATAAGTGTCATTGAATCTAATTATCATTTTATTGTTATGTTACCTTTATTATACCAATGCCAACCTTATCGACAAAAACTGTTGACTGTAAACATGCAATTATGACCCTGTTGGGGCCTATAAATATCTGTGTTGTCTCTGGAATAAAGTTAGTTGTTAGGGAGCTGTAATTGTATCAATACTTCCATTGCTCCCGTCACATTAGTAACATTCGTAGTGTCTCGAATACCAGCCCACCTCCTAGCTCACCACCTACCCCGACTCATCTGTTAATGTTGCCCCAGTGAGGCTCCTGCCCTACTGCCAGCAGAGACGGATTTGCCTGGTTTCAGTACTCCGAGATTCAGTTTGGCATCAAGGGCATGATCCGCTAAAGTATCGAAGCTGATTACGTCCATGCTGTGATCCCCAACAACACCTTCCCATAAATCCTTGACAGGCTTTGCAGACAAAGGAATACTCCCTGAAATTATTTCTCCTGGAGCAGTAATCACCGTTGCTAGCTTCCCGTGTAACTAAGACTTTTCAGCTCTCATAACAACCATTTGGGGATCTAAAATTAAAATTATTAGTATTTCTGCTCTACAGCCTGCTGCAGGCAGTTCTCCTCATAAAGTAATCCTACCTTGTCCCCAACAACACCTGCTGGAACCTGTGCGAGCTGACATCCCGTTGCATGTACCTTGCCCATGACGAATCTGTTGACCAGAGTCCATGCCCTTATGGGCAAACACTTCCTCAATGTCAAGAACTCCATTAACAACACTCCTGATGAAGGGACAAACACACAACAACGACTGAACTGAAGGAGAATCGTGTGGTTCTACTTCTGCAGTCTAATATCAAAATATATCAATCTCAAATATGAAATAACAACCAGGGTCCTCACTGCCAGAGTGATATGCAAAGATATTACCCACATCATACGTGTAAATAAGTTCTTGAGCTGTATCTATTTACTCTATATCAATTGAAGCCGACAATTGCAATTCTATTCATTTCAGATCTTGTTATGCTGTCCCCTGAAGGGAATGATACTTTGGGAGAAGAGCAACTACTTCAGGAAATATATCAAATTAGGTGTATTGAATCACTCGCCTTGGTGGAGCATTGATAAGCTATTCACTAGCTTTGCAGATTTGAAACATGACGTTTATCACAGGTAGATATGCATTCGTCTTCATAACCGTATTTCCTTCCTTTGCACTTGTTAGTTTCACAACTCTTTAACTCTTTGCTACTCTTAAACAGTTTGTTGACTCTAACAGTAACCTTTGTGCAATATATTTTCTTTTCCTTTAGACGATGTTATTTTCTCTAAAACGTAAGTTTTGTGAAATGATATACATGAAAGGTGCTTTGTCTTTTAAAATGATTTTATTTTGTTTAAGTTTCTTAAACAGGATGAATTTAACGATAGTAACAAAATGTTTGTAATAACTAAACAATAAATACACACACACACGCATAAAAAGAGAAAGTTTATTCACTTTTTTAATTGTCTGCGGTCATTTGTCTTCCACTCAAAAGTCTGCTCATGCCATGAACATAGGTAATATTCCCAAGACTGTCATCAACCTCCCCTTCAGCACATATACTTTCAATTTCTTCTGCTTTGGCCTTTACGATGCAGGGGCCACATTTCAACGACTTATGAATGGTATCCTGTGGAACCTCTCATTCTGAGTATGTTAAGTGGATGACCTGTTAATATTCACCCCCCCCCCCACACACACTAAAGGGTACCACCTATGTCACCTTCTCATTGTACTTGACCACCTGTACCTGGTATGATAAGTTTATATTTGGTACCAAGAGAGTGGCATTCTTGGGTCATCATCCTATGCCACCTACTCATTGTACTCGACCACCTGTACCTGGTATGATAAGTTTATATTTGGTACCAAGAAAGTGGCATTCTTGGGTCATCACTTACTCCTGGAGAAGGTATCAGCTGTACAGAAATTCATAATGTCCTCGACTGTTAAAGCACCGCAGTACTTGGGCATAGTGAACTACTATCATAGGTCCCTGACAGCTAATGCAGCCACTCTCGCCCCCCACTATGACTCCCTCAAGAATAAGCCTAAAATCCTAAAGTAGTGCCCCTTTCAGGAGTTGGCCTTCTTCAACATAATGACAGCTCTATCAACAACTTTCACCTTACCTTTGCCAGCTGCACCTCTTCTACTCTATACTGATTCCAGTAATGTTGCCTTTGGAGCAGTACTCGAACAAATTATCAACAGATCGTCTCTTCCTTTGGCCTTTTTCAATAGCAGACTTCACAAGGCTGAATCCAGATACTTTACCTTCAACCGTGAACTAGTGGCAGCGTATTTTGTTGTCTGCCACTTCTTCCACTTCTTAGAGGGTGCATCCTTCGTTTTTCACACGGACAACGAGCCCCTTCCTCATAGCTCTGCTCAACTGTCCCGTGCATGGTAGGCCTGTCAGTAGTGACATTGCCATGCCTTTATTTTTAATACAACTCTAGAATTCTATGCATCCTTGGTAAACTGACTCGTGTTACAGATCCCGAGTACTATCTCTGTTGGAAAGATAATATCCTTAATGACTCAAGTGCTACCCTCTTCTGTGATGTAAATACTGGTAGGCCATGTCATTGGATACCTGGTCCCCTGTGTCAAAAGATATTTCAATTCATCCAGGGCATTTCATACCCCTCACACTGATCTACTGCACAGTTATTGAAGTCGAAGTTTTTATGTCAGCCTATTACTAAAGATACCAAGAATTTGATCTGTACATGTACTTCAAAAGCATATTGATACACTGATTTGGTTGTGGGCTCTTTTCACCAACCAAAGCTTCGTTTTACCCATATTTCCATTGACATGGTTGGCCCTCGGTCCTTATCACAAAGCCCTACCCACATCATTAGAACAAAGTCACTTTTCCACAGTCATTGATTGCTCCACTCACTGGTTTGGAGCCATCCCTATGCGAGATGCAACATCCATACTATGTACTGTTTGCCTTAATTTCCGGATGGATAGAAAGATTTTGCATCCAAAGTGTATCACATTCGACAGGGGTGTCACTTTTGCCTTTCATCTGTGGACATCTTCAAGGCACTTTCTTTGCATCACCCTAAATCAGACTACCACTTGCAACCCTTTATACAGCTATGATATCCCACTGCAATGACATCAGATGGTTTCCACAACTTCCCTGGGTCGTCTTTGAACTGGAGACCACTCCCAATTACCCCATTAATGATTTTACGGTTGAAATTGTATATGAAAACCCATTGATTGTTCCTTAAGAGATATTTTTTTTTTTTTTGCACTGCACCTCATACGAGTATCTCCAGTGTCTACATTGCATTGTGGGTAAATTCAACCTCTACCATCAGTCCTACAACCCTTATGAAAGCAGCACATACTGTATGGCCTACATATTGCAATGCACGTCTCTCTGCACACTGATGCTTATAATCCACCACTTATGCCCCCATATATGGGCCCATTCCTTGCCATCCATTGTAATCTGAAACCTATTCTGCTCAACGTTTGCAGTAAAGAAGTTTGGACTTCCATCGACTGCCTTAAACCTGCATATCTCCTGTAAGGCAACCTAGCCGGCAACAGCATGACTCTTTAAGGCAGGTCATACTATTTCAAAAGCATGTCTGGTTAAGGGGTTGGGTTAGAGTCATGTAATGCATGTGTAGTGAGTAATATACGTACCATTAAAAAAAGGAGGCCCTCATACGTTTTATTGAAAACTATGGCCATCAACAGACTCCACATGAAAGTGTCGTTGACTGTAAGAAGACAATTTTCATTCCGTTGTTATGTCATTTATATTTTTAGTCAATAAAACCTTAGCCACAAAAGCCATTGACTCAAAGCATGCAATTGTCATCCTCGTCATCACTCGGAGCCTATACATACCCGTGTTGTCTCTGGAAGAAAGTTGTTTATGAGCTGTCCTTATATCAATACCTTCTCCACTCCCATCGCAGATAAGTTTTGTTTACATTGTCAAAGTGATGCGGTGCAAAGCTGCTTGTTCCCTCATTTTAACGATATATTGGTAAAGATATAAAATGGCTCACTTTCCGATCGGTTATTTCATTTTCAAAACAGACCCGTAATGAAAGGGGGAAATAACATGGGAATATAGATAAGGGAACCTGAGGGCTTATGAAATATGAAATATTAATAGGAAAATAAAGAAGATTTAAAGCTAGTACTGAAAAAAGTTAATAATAGTAGTAAAATGAATGTGAATAAACGAATATTGCCGTTCAAAGTTTAAAACTACAGAATCTTCATCATAAAAAAAAAAAAGGAGAATAGAGTTACGAAGGTTCACCGAAACTTCTGATAGTTACTAATTACAAGTGAGCAACAAAGTCTAATTTATTAATGAACTTTTGAAGGGTTGGAAGTAAAATTTTAAACTTGTATACTCTTTAATCAGGTAAGTATTTTTTTTTTCAGTCAGTTCCATTTTAATGACAACTTTCTCAAAGAAAAAACGAGAAACACAAATAAGCCACTAATTTCTATCACTTTTTTCATACATTTCAGTTTATTGTTCTTTATAACATTCATTTTGATTCCTACTCCTGTTATGTTTTATAGAAGTAGACGTTCTGAAAATGATGAGAGTATACACCAATGGCTCCAGGTTCTATATAGACCTTGAATAAAACTATTATGCCAAACGGCAATTTGTTGGTCTATTCTGAAACAGATCAACTACTCTCTCTCTCTCTCTCTCTCTCTCTCTCTCTCTCTCTCTCTCTCTGTTACATGTAAACTTACATTATTGCCTTTCTAACGTTTTCATACATATCTTCATTAAGGAACTAACTCAATTCCAAGAACATCTTACTC
>NC_090725.1:153495223-153500223 GCF_036898095.1 Palaemon carinicauda | reverse complement strand
CTTGCTTCTTCACCAACTTGTTCTGCTTTTAGGACATCTTCTTAGAGATCTGAAGAAGCAGCTGTACCAGATCAGGGAATGATTAGTTGGTTCTTTCCACAGAAAAAGGATTGATTAAACTTTCAATTGCTTCTTGTTCTCTGGTTAAAAGCTTTTCACTTTTGAACACCTCAGTTTGATGGATATCATGATGTTTTATTCCCTATTTCTCTCCAGAGAGATTGTCTGTCATATGTAGTGTCCACATTCACAACTGTGAGCTCTCATGAGTTCTGCAGACCCATCGTTGATAAGTTCCATAGTTTATGAGGACATAAGATACAACAGCACAACTTCCACCAGCACCACCGTGGGATTTGGCGTGACACATGGAGATCTCCATTGTCTTGTCTACGTCACACATGTTCCTAGGGATGAAGGACCATGCTACACTTATTACTCCTTGCTTCAGCAATTCTCAATTCTGTGGTTCGTGGATGAAATGTGTCAATGTTGACAATGAAGAGTGAAAAGTATGTAAGGTACCTTGAATAATTTCGTCAATTGAAGCTGAAGAACAGGATGGACATGTGGTGCAAGCAGTTTGTATAGAGAAGGAAGTCAGTGTGCTTCACTGATGTGTTGGTGCCTGGACCAACCATCCATGATCTTTTCATCTTCACAATACTGAAGAAACTTCTCTAAATACTGCTTGAGATTCATATCAGATTATGCCCCATGAACGTTTCATTTAATGGGTGATCAGTCACATATTATGGGACATTTTTGGTTTGTTCAGGTGGGAAACAATGACCTCAGTTTATTTGTTGCTTGTTAATTATACATGGTTATTGTGTTGATTCTGGATTTAATGGGAGGGTTTTGAAAAAAAAGTTTTCAAATAAGGTATATTTTTTTCATTCAAAAACAACACAAGACAACCAGATTTAATGGACTGTATGTTTTTTTTTTTTTTTATTCAGGATAAAGCTATGTTTTTAGAATCAAATTAAAGCTGTTGAAATTAAAAATGACCTTTTATTCGATTCAATATGAAGAGCACTTTCTTGTGAAAAAATTGTGGTCCTGATGGACTGGCATTTTCTCTGCAACGAAGCAGTTTCTTCACTCCATGCAGTTTCTCTTTTTCTCAGATGAAGTTCAAGATTCTGCTGTTGCAAAAGGGCTGATACAGAGTTTTCAAAACTGGTTTCGCTTGTGCAATGCAGTTTAGAATGTGAAGCATACTTGCTCCCCCAGAAGTTCTAAATTTGAAGATTACTTTAGTCGCTGATTCGAATTCTTCTGTAACAGCATCACTCCCCAAAACAACTTGAAGTCTCTAGGCTCCAGCATTCTCTCACCTTTGAATCATCACTTCACTTTCATCAAGGTTCTCCATGCCTGGTCACTAAATATGGTACTTGAGCATATACAGTAATATATATATATATATATATATATATATATATATATATATATATATATATATATATATATATATAATATATATATATATATATATATATATATATATATATGTATGTATATATATGTGTGTGTGTGTGTGTGTGCGCGTATGTGAGAGAGAGAGAGAGAGAGAGAGAGAGAGAGAGAGAGAGAGAGAGAGAGAGGAGAGAGAGAGAGAGAGAGAGAGAGAGAGAGAGAGCGAGTTTGAAAAAGTTTCAAAAGCCTTACTACCATTTTGAAATGATCTCAAAAGTTTGTCAGAAGGTTACTGTAAGATCTTAAAATCATTACAGGTTCTTTTAATAAGTAAAATAAATATTAACAACAGCCAATTAAATATGGAAAGTTAATATAAAAAGAAACATCTGAAAAAACACAACTCGTTTATTCACAAACTATAAAGAAAATCAATGTTACTTCTTCGGTTACTTAACTGACAAATCAAACCAATCAAACACCAACAGAAAAGAGGAACAGTCAGTAAGGTAGAAGGAATAGTTTTCTGCAGCTGCTCAGACGGTACTGGTACGGAGACTTCAGGCTTGAGAACGTTGCAGAAGAGCGGCTGAAGTTCAGATGAAACTGGCACGATGACCGGATTCGAAGACGTCACAAAAAGGGTGGCATCAAGAAGGGACATCAAAGATCTTCTTCTAAGAATTCGATGATATTGTTGAAGTAAGGCTTGAGAACGTTGCAAGAGGACGGCTGAAGTTCAGATGAAACTGGCACGATGGCCGGATTCGAAGACGTCACAAAAGGGGTGGCATCAAGAAGGGACATCAGAGGTCTTCTTCCAAGGATTCGATGATACTGTTGAACGAAGGAGGCAGGCAGTGTTGGCTACTTCTTGTCATAAGCAGGGAGGGCTGGCTGCTTCAATGTGTCTCTTCTTCTCGGCCATAGCAGGATCTTTTGAAGATAGGCTTTTGTTGTCTGAAGGGAAGGTTAGAATCTGGCTCTATCAGACTTCTGGTCTTCTCTGTTTCTTATCTTGCTAGGACGTGGATCTTATCTGCTTCGGATATAGTCCCTCTCTTGTCTTATGTCCTGTCCAATCTCTCTTGGACATGAGTTTATATACCCATGTATGGGCGGAGTTAATTACAGTGGACAGTGGTCATCTCTATAGAAGGCGTTCTTTTTAACAATTCTGCATCTATATTGGCTTCCTCAAAAAACGGCCACTTCGATCACGCCATGGAAGCTTCTAGAAGAAATTTCTGATGCAATGTGGACCACGTGTTAAGTCGTAATAAAAGGGAAGCACGTGTCCTTCCATGATTACATAATATTATATCCCAAACAAGGATTTCCCTCAGGCTCGGTTTCCCAAAATATGCTGACGTCACTAATTAAGACGATGACATCTTGGTCAAAGCAGGACAGTTCCCTTATCACTACAGGCGCTCTCGGCGAGGCTTGGTTTACTTCCAAAATGCTGATGAAAAGGAAGATATGACAGGATTTAACAAACAGGGTCGTTGTTGAATCTCGTCTTGTCTCGCTGCTCACACTTTGGGAATAGATATTTTTGTCTTTTAAACATCTCCTTTAAAAGTATTATATCTACCCATGACAGTTACACAGAGAGTTCCTAATATAGGGATAGAGAATTTAGATTAAGTTTAAAGGAGGACATGTTGTTCATAATGGAGAACGATGACATGGTCATTGTTGCATTTTGAGAGTTGAGATTGATTTCATTTGTTACATCAGGTCTAAATCAAATGTTACGGAAGCGAGAGAGAGAGAGAGAGAGAGAGAGAGAGAGAGAGAGAGAGAGAGAGAGAGAGAGAGAGAGAGAGAGAGAGAGAGAGAGAGAGGGCAAATCTTTGGATATTCTTTATAATAAATTTAAAAAAAAACAAGTTTTTAATGCATCCTACGTTGAGAATATACATGAAATACTAATGGAATGGATTATAACTACCAAACAAAAGTGTCGTAGTCATTGTTATCACGTACACGTATTTAAATTTGAATTTCAAACATTACTAAATAATTTTCTAAGGATATTTAAAAAAAATTCTCACATCCATTTTTTTATTAGCTTATCATACAGTCAGTCGGTTTATTACTTAATTTTAGCATTGATATCTTTTTATTCTTGTATATTTTTCGTTTTTTATAAATTTCGAAGAGAATCATATATTATCACTAAAACATGCAACGAGAGAGAGAGAGAGAGAGAGAGAGAGAGAGAGAGAGAGAGAGAGAGAGAGAGAGAGAGAGAGAGAGAGAGAGAGAGAGAGAGAGTAGCATAATAGGATGGAAATCTCATTAAAGCGCGAATGCGATGTTTGAATAACTCACTTATCTTTTGGAATGATACCATCCGGTAAGTTTCTAGACTAAAACTGATATTATTCAATGTTGAATTAGTTTGTGGAAACTCTCTGAACCTTGTTACACATCTTTCGTAGTAATTCATACACGTTTCAATATGTGAAGATTATTTTTCCCATTATATTCTCAATGTATCTGTCTATAAACCATTGT
The DNA here is from genome assembly GCF_036898095.1 of Palaemon carinicauda. NCBI lineage: Eukaryota > Metazoa > Arthropoda > Malacostraca > Decapoda > Palaemonidae > Palaemon > Palaemon carinicauda. The sequence goes on along the minus strand of NC_090725.1, from coordinate 153,496,272 downwards.
ATTTTGATTATCTTTCTGATAGTCAAATATTTTTTTTGGCATTGTCATCCATCCTTATAAAATTCATAAGAAGATTGTTTAATATCACTCTTAAGTGTCTTAGAATGGAAACAAGAAAGGATAATTCATTGTAGCATGTTTCCATAGTTTATATTTCATAATCTCTATCGGATCGGTTTAAAATTTATTTGTATAATTTTGAGCTTCCAAGACTAGATACACACACAAACACACACACACACACACACACACACATATATATATATATATATATATATATATATATATATATATATATATATATATATATATATATATATATATATATATATATATATATATATATATATATATACATACATACATATATACATACATACATACAGTACATAAATATATATATACATATATATATATATATATATATATATATATATATATATATATATATATATATATATATATATATATATATATATATATGTGTGTGTGTGTGTGTGTGTGTGTGTGTGTTTTACATACTTGGAGACCAGCAATAATGGTGTGAACATATGCAGATTTCGATTGCAAGTTCAAATCATGAATTGAAAAGGATTATATAAGGCAGAGTCAATGTCACCTCTATCTTTTTATGGCAGAAAGAATGAATCAATATTTGCCTTTCTTTCAACTTGGCGGTGAGTTTCGAATCTTTAGCCACACGGAAGTGCTTATAATAAAAAGAATTTCCTTATCGGTATGTGATATCCTGACTGAGTGAATTTGTAGTTAAAATGCAATTGTGGCTTATTTGAAATAAATGAAATTACAAGTGTTAGTGGTGAAAAATAAGACCATATAAAGAACAATGTTGCATTCATACTTTATCTCAAAGTCTATAAAAGACTTTGCTTCATCTAATGTACTATGAATGAACCACTTGTGCAAGGAGCTCTTCGAAGTGATTGATTACCAAAAGTTGTTGTTGTTGTCTTTTTCTTTTCGATCACCTAAGAGTTAGTTATCCTTTTCATTATTTTCTTATACGTCACACTTTTTCGTGCTAAGTC
>NC_090725.1:153482723-153485223 GCF_036898095.1 Palaemon carinicauda | reverse complement strand
GTTTCTCCATTTGAGGTTCTCCATGTCTATTTTCTGTTTAAAAAAAAAAGAAAAAAAAGGGTTCATGATCTTAACATTGTTTTTTTTTTTTCCACCAAATTCTACATGCATATCTCCTCGGTAATTTCTTGTGCCTACTTCAAATTTAACTATTATTTTTTTTCCTTTCTTTTGTCCTTCCTTGGCAATGAACTCGTCCCCAAAAAATGTAAATTCAGATTTAGGCTTTTTTTTTTATAGATATCACCAGATTTTCTTAATAGTTTCTATTTCCTTCTTTTTATGGGAAGTTGTTGGTATATACATTTGAATGATCTATATTTTATACTTATTATCTAGTTTGATAATCAATACTGCAATTCTATCAATAGCACTAAAAAATTCTTATAGGTTACTTGCAATATTTCTATTATGGAAAACATCTACTCCATTTTCTTCGTTTCTTACATGTCCGCTTAAGCCTAATATAAAGTACTCTTTCAATTGTATACTGGATTCCTCAATTCTTCGATTTCATCCATACCTATTATATAAAAATTTATCTATATCACCTCTTCTTGTAATACAACAACCCCTTCTTCCCTTGACAAGGTCCTGACTCCTGACGTTGTATGTGGCAAGGTTCATTTTCCAAAGGTAGCCTCTTCTATTCCAAATATTTCTAGCACCCCTTGCAGAGAGAGAAGTAGCTGCCTGCCACCTGGTGCAGTTGTTCCAATGCTATTGGGGACAGGGCTGAGAGAGGGTTGTATTAATCATGTCTGGGTTTTGGTCAGTTTTGATCACTGCGGCGGCCAAGTAGACATGGTGATGGTGAGAGCAAACCAACCTAATATGTGTGGCCCTGGCTAGTATAGACTTGGTGATCGTGGTAATCTATTAATTTATTAATATATATTTCTTATTTGAAATATTGTTATTCTCGGCGGTCAATACGCCACCTTTTTTTCAAATAAAAGATCCCGCCAGCAAGGATGAGTCAAAATGCCACGAGCGTTGGGACCCTACTCAGAGTCTCACCCACCCCCCAGCCATCCTATACCAGTCTACTCCCTTTGAGGTCTCATTTCCAGACAGCCTTTATGAACCATTTGGCAGCGTTGAGATCCCAGGAGAAGGAGGGAGGCGAGATGTGAAGGATGTAGGAACACGTGACAAAGCCTGACCAATAGGACAGCGGTCAGGCCAGTTCCCCCTTACCACCCCCAATTGGGGGCCAAGTGGGGTTGAATCTACCCAGAAAAAACTGGGTCTCGCTCTTCGTTACTTGACCTCCATGAGGGAAACATCCCTCTCTCTTCGCCCTCAAGACATCAAGGATGCTGGACCTGACATACCCTCCACAAGGAAGGAACCAGAGTCCTTTTTACTAAGGTAAGGTGTCTGATTTTGGGATCCTCATCATCCTCACCCAACCTCCCATCCCTTCTTAATCACATCCCATTTTTCCTTGTATCCTTTAAAGAAAGATCCTACCCACTGAAACTTTTTATCCAATTCCTTATGTCCCAACCACATGTGCCATTTTCTCCTATCCTTAATTAATTCACCCTGTGACAGTGTTGATTCCCATGTGTAGTGTTTAAATCCCTAAGCTTTGCTCTTTCATTTAATTTGCTTAAAAGGTTTTAATCACACGACTTCATCTTGTTCCCAGCCTGTAGAAGTAAGTGTGCTGTTATTATTTGATTTATTTCCCTTTCCAGGGAACGTGATTGCTGTGCTGAAGTCTCATCCACGGTCCATCAAACTCCACTCGAAGCCCCTCGTGGCTTAAATTAAAATATAATTATCTGTTGAGCTCCCCTTTCTTTTACTAATTTTTATTTAAATATTAGTGTAAATATATCTATTTGTCGGTATCTCTTGTCTCATTACCAACTGGCGACCTTTCCATTATTCCTTTCCTTTGTTATTGCCCTGAGTCTTTTAAGCAAGGCCGGACTCACACCACGGGCCCGTAACAATATGAAAAACACGTTCACATGTGCAAAATTTATCAGTAATCGAATGCCGAGTAACAAACCTACCAATTAGCAACGATGGTGAAGATGGGTTGATTTCAATTCTAAGTACCAAAATATACGGGATCACTGATATGCTCATAAGTGTCTGGGGAAACAACACTCCTCCTCTGTCAGGTACAGCTGTTACCTTACTTAAATGTCTCTCCTAGCTCGCACACACACTTACTTTCTCATGACTTTCTATCGGCAAAATATACCCTCCTGCTTTTACTGTTATTGTATCTTTTCCCCAAAAAATGTATATTTGATTATTAGAGATAAGATCAATTCCTAAAATAGCCTCGATTCCTGGAATTCTCAAGGCGGGCAAGACAAAATTCATGTGTAAACTTCACAGACCACACCTTAAAGTTAACGATTGCTGTATGGTTTATGTGTAGTTTATTTCTTCCTGGCGTGTAAAGAATGATGGATGTCGCAGACTGTAGTGGGTTTGAGGAAAATCTTTTTCAGTCAGTGAAACGCTGGCTCCT
>NC_090725.1:153465223-153472723 GCF_036898095.1 Palaemon carinicauda | reverse complement strand
TGGGGTCTGTTGTTGCAGCAAATGGTGGAGTGGAAGCAGATGTACGTCAGAGAGTGAATGAAGGGTACAAAGTGTTGGATATGAATGTGTTGAGGTGGTTTGGCCATGTTGAGAAAATAGAAAATGGCTGTCTGCTAAAGAAGGTGATGAATGCAAGAGTTGATGGGAGAAGTACAAGAGGAAGGCCAAGGTTTGGGTGGATAGATGGAGTGAAAAAAGCTCTGGGTGAATGGAGGATAGATGTGAGAAAGGCAAGAGTGCGTGCTAGAAATAGGAATGAATGGCGAGCGATTGTGACGCAGTTCCGGTAGGCCCTGCTGCTTCCTCCGGTGCCTTAGATGACCGCAAAGGTAGCAGCAGTAGGGGATTCAGCATTATGAAGCTTCATCTGTGGTGGATAACGGGGTAGGGTGGGCTGTGGCACCCTAGCAGTACCAGCTGAACACGGTTGAGTCCCTTGTCAGGCTGGGATGAACGTAGAGAGTAGAGGTCCCCTTTTTGTTTTGTTTCATTTGTTGATGTCGGCTACCCCCCAAAATTGGGGAAAGTGCCTTAGTATATGTATGTATGTGATATATATATATATATATATATATATATATATATATATATATATATATATATATATATATATATATATATATATATATATGATAAATTTTTCATATCTAAACATGTTTTTCATATTTCGAATAAGCAATATATATTAATGAATAAAGAACTGGATTCTTTCAACAACTTCGGGATCAGAGCCCCAGGCGAATTCACTCAAAGACTATAGTATCTGACGCGCCAAGTTTCGAACCCTAGTTCAGGATACTTATATGCCGTTGACCATACCACTCAGCCACGAAAAAAGATAAAAGTCAATTAAAATTCTTCTGTACATATACCTGTATAATTCAAGTTTTTACTTAAAATTGTAATCAACCCATCTTCACCGTCGTAGCTAATTGGTAGGTTTGGTACTTGGCATTCGATTAATGATAGATTTTGCACATTTAAATGTATTTTTCATATTTCCAAAAAGCCATATTTATTGTTACATTATAATCTGGATTCTCTTAACAACCATAGGATCAGAGGGCCAGGCAAAATCACTCAAAGACTTTAGTATCTGACCGGCTGGGTTTCGAACCCTAGTCCAGGATACTTGTATGGCACTGACCATACCACTCCGCCACAACGAATTTTAAAAGTCAATGACAATTCCTCTGCATGTATACCTGTCGAATCCAGGTTTTTATTGTACTTAGAATTGAAATCAACCTATCTTCACCATCGTAGCTAATATGTATGTTTGGCACTGGGCATTTGATTAATGATATATTTTGCACATTTAAACTTGTTTTTCATAATTAGAATAAGCAATATAAATTGATACATTAAGGTCTGGATTCTCTTAATGACCTCAGGATCAGAGCCCCAAGCGAAATCACTCAAAAAAATCACTCAGTAAATGACCGGCCGTTATCGAACCCTAGTCCAGGACACTTGTATGCCATTAACCATACCACTCAGCCATGAAGAAATATAAAAGTCTATGACAATTCTTCTGTACTTATACCTGTCGAATTCAAATTTTTTGTATTTAGAATTGAAATCAATCCATCTTCACCATCGTAGCTAATTGGTAGGTTTTGGATTTGGTATTCGATTAATGATAAATATTGCACATTTAAACGTGTTTTTCATATTTCAAATAAGCAATATATATTAATACATTTAGGTCTGGATACTATTAATGACCTCGAGATCAGAGCCCCAGGTGAAATCACTCAAAGACTCTAGTATCTGACCGGCCGGGTTTCGAACCCTATTCCAGGATATTTGTATGCCATTGACCAAACCACCCCTCCCAAAGAAAGATAAAAGTCAATGACAATTCTTCTGTACATATAACTGTCGAATTCAGGTTTTTTTGTACTTTAAATTAAAATCAACCCATCTTCACTATCGTAGCTAATTGGTAGGTTTGGGACTTGGCATTTGATTAATGATAAATATTGCACATTTGCAGTGTTTTTCATATTTCAAATAAGCTATATATTAATACATTAAAGTCTGGATTCTCTCAACAACCTCGGGATCAGAGCCCCAAGCGAAATCACTCAGACTATAGTATCTGAATGGCTGGGTTTCAATCCCTAGTCCAGGATAATTGTATGCCAATGACCACACCACTCAGCCACGAAGAAAGGTAAAAGTCAATGACAATTCTTCTGTACATATACTTGTCGAATCGCGTTTTTTTGTACTTAGTATTGAAATTAACCCATCCTCACCATCGTAGCTAATTGGTAGGTTTAGGACTTGGCATTCAATTAATGATAAATATAGCATATTTAAAAATGTTTTCCGCATTAAAGTCTGGATTCTCTCAACGACCTCGTGATCAGAGCCCCAGGTGAAATCACTCAAAGACTATAGTATTTGACAGGCCGGGTTTCGAACCCTAGTCCAGGATACCAGTATGTCATTGACCATACCACTCAGCCACAAAGAAAGATAAAAGTCAATGACAATTTTTCTGTACATATACCTGTCGAATTCAGGTTTTTTTGTACTTAGAATTGATATCATCCCATCTTCACCATCGTAGCTAATATGTATGTTTTTCATATTCCAAATAAGCCATATATATTAATACATCAAAGTGTGGATTCTCTTGATTACCTCAGGATCAGAGTCCCAGGCAAAATCACTCAATGACTATAGTATCTGACTGGCTGGGTTTCAAACCCTTGTCCAGGACACTTTTATGCCAATGACCATATATATATATATATATATATATATATATATATATATATATATATATATATATATATATATATATATATATATATATATATATATATATATATATATATATATATATATATATATATATATATATATATATACACAGTGCTAGGCAGTATATCTTAGCAATCTATGTTTGCCAATGATTATACAAGTGAATGAGCAACCCGGAGTAATGACGAGAATTTTGGGTTTGCAGGAAATGCCCCCTAATTCTTGATGGAATATCTTGCAGCAGGATGACAGATTGGGTTGAAGGCGGAAAATAAGTTGTCTCCTCTTTTTCTAATCCTGATGCCTGGTGGATGATCTTACTGGAATTAGTATGGACCGGTAGATGCGACTCGCCTTATATATATATATATATATATATATATATATATATATATATATATATATATATATATATATATATATATATATATATGTATATATATATATACATATATATATATATATATATATATATATATATATATATATATATATATATACATATATATATATATATATATATATATATATATATATATATATATATATATATATATATATATATATATATATATATATATATGTATATATATATATAGGCACTGTATATCACAAGGAACTGTCTATCTTTGGATGAATCTTGCCAATGAATCTTATGAATTCAATCAGTCAATTGAAAGCAAAGAGGACAGAATGGTTTAGTCTAGGTGTTACAACTATGAATCAAATTGGGAAGTTACAGCATGTAGAGAATGAATTTATGAAGTATAGTCTAAATATATTGTCCCTAAGTTAAACACATTGTAAAAGGACTAGTAAAGAAACCTCAGACAAGGTCAATGTACGGTATATATCTATTCGGGAGGAACATATGGAGTTGGAAGAGAAGCGCTAGGAATGATAATAACCCCGCAAGTAGAAAAAAACATTAACTGATTGGGGAGCTGTTATCAATATATTGCTACTTGCAAAGTTTAAATCAGGGCAGTGAAATGGGAATATTATAGCTTGATATACACCAACAAATGATTCTCCTGAAGAAAAGAAAGACGAATACCATGAAGAACTGCTGAGTGCAAAAGATGAGATCCCCGAGAGAGATATGAAAATTGTGATTGGTGACCTCAATGATAAAGTTAAAAGAAATAATCAAGTTATAGAGAATGTGATGGTTATTAAGGTTGTTTGAGAAGTTGCAAATAAAAAAAAGAGCACATTTTATGTTTCTGTGCAACAAATAATCTTGGCTTTGGAGGTACTCTTTCCCAGCACAAGGACATCCATAAATATACATGGTTTCCACCCTAAGAAAAATACAAAAATCAAATAGATCACAAAGCCATTAATAAAGAGATAAGGAGGACTCTGGGAAACTTAAGAGCTATAGAGGTGCAAATAGTGTTAGTGAACTGCAGATCCTCATTGCCACACTGAATCAAAACTGAAAATACCCAAGATAAATGTAGATAAAAATCCAAAGCTTCTTACCTCAAAGCTTCCAGAACATGAGTGCAAAGAAACGTTTATAATTGAATGTTGAAATCGATATACAGTCTTAGAGACTTTGAGTCATAAAGAGAAGACAATTGATGAAGAATGGTGTGATTTTAAGAACATACATCAATGAGTTGGTAGTGAAATTTTGGGAAATACAACTTTTAAGAGAAAGTTGTGGATATCAAAGGATATGTGGGACACTATAAAAAGGAGGATCACACAGAAATTGATTGTTGAAAGCATTTGAGGAATTAATACAAATTACAAGATAGAGCCTGTTAAGTATTCCAGTTTAGATAGTGAGTTCAAAAGATAAGCCAAAAATGACTGGAGAGAGCATTTAGACAGGAAAGCAGATGTGAATGACAAGGCATTGGTGTAAGAATTGCTCATAGAATTTATAATATTTCTACGGGGGCAAAGAAGAAGCTTATACCCATCAAAAAGAGTGATGGATCTGCTATTACGACAGACGATGAAAAAGACAATGTTGGATGAAGCAGTTTCGTAAGGTCATGATAAGGAGATATGAATGGAATAAATTGATTGATATAGCTGAGGCTAATGAGGACCTTGATGATCACATGAATGTATGTGATGTCAAAGATATTGAAAAGACTCGGGAGATGGAAAGCCCCTGGTTACGATAGAATAACTGTGAGATAATAATAGATGAGAATGAAGTGACCCACAGAATTAATTTATAAAATGTGGCATGAAAAAAAAGAAACCTGATGAATGAGAATTTGGAGTGTTGGTGAAAATGTCTTAAGAAAAGAGAGCAGACTGATAGCATTGATTACACAGGCATCATACGTTAGTTGTTATGAAAATATATATCATTCTTATACTAAAGAGGTTAGAGAGAATAGTTGCTGAAAAGCTATGAGATGAACAAGGAGGATTTAGAAAAGGTAGAAGTTGTACAACAATGAGTAGAATATAGAAATCCATTTGTGATGGCATTTTTGGCTAAGAAAAAGCTTTGATAATGTGCTCTGGCCAATTTTGTTGACAGTCCTGCTTTATTATGGAAGTCCTCTTCAATAGGTAAATTCGATTAAGTCTGTTCATGAGCATAGCAAGTTGCAAAGTTGATTTCAGTAGAGGCCTATAAAAAGAATTTTAAGTGAATAGAGGAGTAATCCAAGGAAATGGGTTGTCACCTATGTTGTTAATCCTCCTCTTGGATTTTGTAATACGTAGAATAATTGGAGATAGTGAAGAACAATTCAACTGAATTGGTAATAGGAAATTAGTTGATATTGTTGGCACTGTCCTTATTAGCAGAAACCACAGGGTTTCCAATGCTTGCTAACCAGAATGCATGAAATATCACAGGAGGTTGGGCTAGAAGTAAATAGAAAAAGAATAGAATCATTTAAATATTTAGGAACTATGACCTCTGATACAGGGGCTTTAGCATTGGAGTTTAATGAAATATTGAAAAAAGGCAACTCAGATAATGGCTTGGTTAAGTAAAATTTGGAAATCAAATCGCCTGAAATTACATAAGAACATCAGGCTATCAGTATAGTTAGATCGGTGTTACTGAATAGACACGAGTCATGGTATGACAATGAAACAATCTCCAAGAGATTTAGTAGATTTGAGAAAAAAGGCCTCAGAAGAACATTGGGATATAAACGGCAGAACACTTACAGATCTCAGACTCTGCCTTCTCTTTTTATTCATGGTTATTTCATTTATTTGACTTTTATAATTGCCACATGGTGAATACTTGCGTATTTGTTGATGGCCTTGTCTGTGTATGTGTGTGCGTGTGTTTCGGTGTCTGTGGATATGTGGACAACCTATGACAGTGACACGTGATGGACATAAAATATGTATTATAGCCAAGAAAGTAAAAGTGAAAAGACTTGATTAGGGTTAGTACTTTCATTTTATTATTGACATCACCGGTCTCACTTTGAGAATAAATATACATTCAAAGGATATTGCATTTATACAAGAGAATGGGGTCCCTTTCTTTATGATAAATAAACCTGATTCATCTTGAATCATCAAGAAACTGACTGTATAGTGATTCGGTTTTCCTGAATAATCATGATATTCCTATGTTTATGCTCATTGGCAATCTACTGACATAAGCAATAATACGGAAGTATTACCTTCAATCAAGACGTCTTTCCTCTTTTCTTTTATTAATTATGATATATATATAGATATATATATATATATATATATATATATATATATATATATATATATATATATATATATATATATATATATATATATATATATATATATATATATATATATATATATACATGAGAGAAAGAGAGAGAGAGAGAGAGAGAGAGAGAGAGAGAGAGAGAGAGAGAGAGAGAGAGAGAGAGAGAGAGAGAGAGAGAGAATTTACAGTATATTGATGTATCGATATAATCTAGTAGAATGTTTCAATATAAAGCGTTTTCGAACATTTTCATTTTAAAACAATTTCCTTTGAAAATGCAGTTATATGTGATGAATATCTATGAAGTTATTGTGAAAAATCATATTACTGAAAAAAATATGTTCACATTAGTGATTAATAAAATCTTATGAATATTTCACATAGCTAATATGATTTCTGTGCCATATCTACAAGATATGTTTTATGAAATTAAGGAAGAGTCTCTCAGCTAATGAAGGATTGTAATATAATGTTAGTAAGAGCCTTATGATCAATTTTCAGAAAAACTACATTCTTATATTTAACGAAAAAAGATATGAAAATTATACTGTTGTTTGTCAAAATTATTTGCGTTTCTTCTTTTTCTGAATGCCATGTAATCAAAATAAAGGCAAAATCTTATCTTTACCTTTTATCAAAAGCCTGAGTGAGAGGACTGTGCTTCTGGGCACCCATAGCTACCATAAGGGGGAAGAAGTGTTCTCTCGAAAGATAGAATATACATGATCCTGAAATGAAATAAAATAAAATAGTATATTTGCTACCGTACTGTTCTGTTAAGGACCTACAACATTTAGTTCTTCTCTTCCGAATCCTTAAGATTAAGGTAAAAAAAATAAGCCCTATATGAATTATATTGTTGTTCATGTATGTAGTATATATATGTAATCTGAAATAACGTAAGCATCATATAACAAGAAGCCTTCTACAATGCTACTATTGCTAGTTGCAGTAGAAGTAGTAACACTAACCTGTCTTAGTAAAGTGTTCTACTAAAAGCATTT
>NC_090725.1:153450223-153460223 GCF_036898095.1 Palaemon carinicauda | reverse complement strand
CTTACCCTTATATAGTGGTACAATACATGCACAGACCCAATCTACTGGTACCATTGACAACACAAAACACACATTAAACAATCTCACCAACCATTCAATTACAGTCACACCCCCTTCCTTCAACATCTCAGCTTTCACACCATCCATACCAGATGCTTTTCCTACTCTCGTTTCATCTAGTGCTCTCCTCACTTCCTCTATTGTAATCTCTCTCTCATTCTCATCTCCCATCACTGGCACCTCAACACCTGGAACAGCAATTATATCTGCCTCCCTATCATCCTCAACATTCAGCAAACTTTCAAAAATATTCCGCCCACCTTTTCCTTGCCTCCTCTCCTTTTAACAACCTTCCATTTCCATCTTTCACTGTCTCTTCAATTCTTGCGCCGGCCTTTCTTACTCTCTTCACTTCTTTCCAAAACTTCTTCTTATTCTCTTCATATGACTGACCCAGTCTCTGACCCCACCTCAGGTCAGCTGCCCTCTTTGCCTCATGTACCTTGCGCTTTACTTCCACCTTTTTCTCTCTATATTTTTCATACTTCTCTATACTATTACTCTGCAGCCATTCTTCAAAAGCCCTCTTTTTCTCTTCCACTTTTACCTTCACTCCTTCATTCCACCATTCACTGCCCTTCCTCATGCTGCCTCCAACAACCTTCTTGCCACATACATCACTTGCAATCCCAACAAAATTTTCTTTTGCTAACTTCCACTCCTCCTCTAAATTACCAGTTTCTCTTACTCTCACCTCGTCATATGCCATTTTCAACCTTTCCTGATATTTACTTTTTACCCCAGGTTTTATTAGCTCTTCAACCCTCACTAGCTCCCTTTTACATCCACCTACTCTATTCCCCCACTCTTTTGCTACAACCAATTTTCCTTCCACCAAAAAATTATCAAACATACCGTTAGCCATACCCCTAAACACGTGCACGTCTTTCAATCTTCCAAACATTCTTTTAATTATCAACACATAATCCATTAATGCCCTTTCTACTACTCTTCCATTTGCCACTCTTACCCATGTATACTTATTTTTATCTTTCTTTTTAAAAAAGCTAGCACTTATTACCATCTCTTGTTCAACACACATATCTACCAGTCTCTCACCACTCTCATTTTCACATGGTACGCCATACTTCCCAATGACACCTTCTACCTCTCCAGCGCCCACTCTAGCATTTAAGTCACCCATAACAACTACATAATTCCTTCTACCCAGTCCTTTTACACACCTAGTTAATTCATTCCAAAACTCATTCCGCTCTTCTTCACTTTTCTCACTACCTGGCCCATACGCACTGACAAACGCCCAACATTCCCTACCCAACCTAACCCTTACCCACATTAACCTAGATGATATCTCCTTCCATTCCACTACTTTACCTGTCATCCATTCACTCAGCAATAAAGCCACACCCTCTCTCGCTCTTCCCCTTTCAATCCCAGACACTCTACCAGACATTTCACCAAACATCACTTCACCCTTTCCTTTCATCTTTGTCTCACACAAGGATAATACATCCATCCTTCTACTTCTAAACATACTTCCAATCTCACATCTTTTACTCTCTATTGTACTACATCCACGCACATTCAAACACCCCAAAACTAGAGTGCGGGGAGCAGTCACTCTCCCCCCAGCTCCATCTCCATATATATATATATATATATATATATATATATATATATATATATATATATATATATATATATATATATATATATATACATATATATATATATATATATATATATATATATATATATATATATATATATATATATATATATATATATATGTCCCAATTCTTGTATGTAGATATGTGTTATACGTCAAGGTAAATGAACTCTATAATCATGAGAATTCCACAAAAACCTATAACTCAGCATGATGTTTTAGCAAGATTGCATTTTAATTGTGAGAGGAGTTTACTTGCCTTTGGGCGCTTCAGTAGACAAGCTCTCAACTTAGAGGGTAGCTGCGTACGGTGTACTTACGAACGAACCTTTTGTAATAAATGAAGAAAACCCAAATTCCGACGTCTCATTATCCATCTACATGGGACTTATATAAGTCTCAATTTACTCCAAAATTGTGCATTCCTTCATCTCTCCTCTTTTTGCAAAGTATTTAAGAGGTTCTTTAAATGCCAGCAAAGCAAAAAAATTTTGAAATATATGTTGCAGGAGGGTGGGAGGGGGAGGGGTTGGTGGAGGAGGTACTAAGCGTCCTAGAACCGACATCGTCAACATAGTCAATCAAAGAGAAGTTCGTGGCATCAGCGGACATTTTATATATATTCAAAATATATACCAAATTTAAAATGGAGTAATTACTCAAAAGTGTCACTATTTGTGAATTGTATATTTTATTTGGTAATACTAGACAACAAATCTTTTTTTTTACAGAAACTTTTTTAAGAGAATGACTATTTTTGCAGCGTATGACTGTTTTCAATGGCGGGAAATTGGCAGGCATTCTTAGGCAGTGGTCAATAGATGGTGTTAGTGTAGCAAAACGTCGTCTGGGAAAACTAGTTATTCTTAAAATAGTTTCTTTAAAAAAACCCTTTCATATGATTTATATCAAATATTTACCTAATATAAAATATAAATTTCACAAATAGTGACACTTTTGATTAATTACTCCATTTTTAATTTAGTATCTATTTTGAATATATACCAAATGTACGCGAAGTTCTGTTTGGTTAACTATGTTGACACACACACATATACAGTATATATATATATATATATATATATATATATATATATATATATATATATATATATATATATATATATATATATCTAGGAGAGAAATCTTATAACCTTTGTATATGTCTTCGTTCTCCAATGACAATTTCATATTACTTTCGGGAATGGAATAGAACTGAAGCCGTCGCGTAATTCAGCGTATAAGATGCAACTTGAATAGATTAATCTTAATGTGAAAATATAATTTTTGGAACAAGAAGGAAGTGCAAAACAATGTTTTGGAAATTCAATGGAAACTTGCCAAGCCTTCATTGGCAAGGGACGTACTTTCCTATCCAGCATTCCCACCATGCCATTCCAACTGTTATTGGGGAAGCGATAGCCCCAAGCACCATCTGGTGGACGAAACACACTGTAACTAGAGCAGAATTAGAAAAAAAAGAGAATTAGATTTTTAATATAAACAAAAGTATATCAACTTACAATCATTAATATCTCTGACCGGTTTTTCTTGAATTTTTAAAAGCTTTCATAAAAATTATGTGCCACTTTAATGAGAGAGAGAGAGAGAGAGAGAGAGAGAGAGAGAGAGAGAGAGAGAGAGAGAGAGAGAGAGAGATTGGATAATCATTGAATTTCTTGTTTGGTAAAATATGCAATAAGAACAGCAGGTACAATACACCCGGGACTACGTTTGATACATGAATTTGACCAAAGGGCATTGCCTGGACGAAACTTACGTAAAATTCATGGTAGAAACCATAATATCAAGGATGTCCACTACAGGGCCGAAAAAGGGGTTTGAATATTCGTCGCTGGCCACGAAGTTTTCCTTCAACATTGCATGCGGTGGGTAGAATTCAGCCGCCACTTTCAAAAGCCCGCCGTCAATGAACCTAGTGAAAACATATTAGTTTATAGCGAAACGGATGTATTAAAAATCACGAAAATAGTAATACAAGCATAAAAATGTCATGATCTTCCCTTGAGACCTATAAGTCTGATATATGATTTCTCTAGGTGTCAATTTCTCTTTTCCGTCATAACGGCATGAGTTTCTTTATATATGGAAGACTACGGGAAACTTATTCTGTATTGGGTAATAGTTGTCCATTGGTGAGATGAAGAAGCTAAAACAATGAAGATGGATCTGTACATCTCTTTTGGAGTGTATCTTGTGTTATATATTTCCCAATTCTAAAATTTTCTTAGTCCAAAGTTCCAAATTGCCAGTAACATTTCTCTTGTTACCCCGTCATGGACAAGGATATTTCCTTTCTTTAACCATTACATTAAACCTACTATATCCTCTTCTAGTAATTCAGGGCCATTCCTTACTATATGCAACCTAGGTCTATCGCCTCTATCATCCTCAAAAAGATCCCTCACATATTCTTCCTAACATTTCAGAACAACCTTTACCTCCATCACCAATATCCCTCTTTATTCTTAATCATATTCCACCTTGTCTCTTTCTTTCAGCCACTTTTCTCATTTTCCTGTGTATAAGCTCATAACTATGATTACTTTTTAATTCCTCTACTTTTTCACACTATTTATTGATTCAGTTTTCTTTTTCCTAGTTAGCATACATGCCTGGCTAATTTCTACGTCTAATATCTCATGTATTTGAGGATATCTTCCTTTACTCCTTCTTCTTCTTTCCACTTATCACGTATGTCTTCAGTCATGCAATTTTGACGCCTTCTTCCATTCTGTATGGATACTTTATCTTCGGTTGTTTTTTTTACGGCTGTTTGTATTATTTTTCAGTCTCTATCCAGCTCTTTCTCCCCTTGTAATGGTTCGTTTTGTATTTAGTAACTCATACCTGTTTGACACTTCAATTCTCTATGATTCCTTTAATTGTTCATATCTTACTATAGGTTTTAGTTCCCTTCTTTCTTCTACTTATACTTTCAATAATTCTGCTCCTACTTTTAATCTTAGTTTTATTACCACCGGTCTTCGAAACAATTGCATTAAAGCCTTCATTTACCATAGCAATTTCTTGAAATTTACATTGTTTTTGAGCCTCTTCTAGTTGGTCATAGAATTCGTCTACTTCTGTAGAATCTTGTGCTGGAGTATATACTTGTAGTCAGGGCAAAATACAGTTTAACCCCCAAAAAATTGTAACAAAAGGTTTATCAACTGATTTTGGTAAGTTTTAATGTCCTTTTTAACATACTAAAAGTTTACCAAACTATGACCCCCGGAAAAGTGTTTTTTTCAACATAGCGTCCAAGATGGCCGCCGAAACCTTTGAACGATCATAACTCTATAACTATCAACTCAAATTTGATGATCTTGGTGTCTATTCCTACATTTTGGGGGCAAAGAACACATTGAGATCATAAAAAATAATGTTGGCCTATTATGTGCCAATGTTTTGGGGGTAGAGGTGGCATTTTCCATATATTTGATTGAATCTAACTGCATAACTAATTCGCATCTTTCTCTATTTCAGATATGATTCAACAATGAGTGCAAGCACATTCAGTCAAGCTTCTTGTCTAATCTGTAAGGAGGAGATTGAGGATTTCAGTGATAACTGGGTTGCATTCAGTGGAAGGGGGCCAAAAGGAATAAATGATGCCAGTGTAAAGCAGAAAGACGATCTTGTAGTTGAAGCTGGTATGAAAGTGCATAAAAGCTGTCGTCAATAGTACATTAATGGTAAAAACATTAAAAGCCATGTTGCAAAGAAAAGTAATGCTTCTGTGCCAGGAAAGAGAACCACAAGATGCTCAAGTGGAGCTTTTGATAGTGAAAGGACTGCATGTTCTGTGGATGTACAATTGATTTGGACAAGGGACACTTTAGCTGGGTATGCACGGACAAATTTGTGGAAACAATTTTGGAGGTCTGTGAATCCCGTTCAGATGATTGGGGACTGACTGTGAAGGACTGTATTGAATACCATTTACGAGATTTACATGCAGCAGATGGCCTTTATCATCATTCATGTAGTAGAAATTTCAACAACCTCAAGTCAGTGCCTTTTGAGTTCCAGCATGCCCCTGATGCCAAGCGCAGAAAGCCAGGCCATCCTAAAGATGAAGATAAGTATGAAGCATTTCAGAATATGTGTGCATACCTAGAACTGAACAGTGAGGAACAACTAACAGTGATATCTTTGAGCCTCATAATAAAAGGTTATCTTTCCAATCCTGATTCTGAACCCTATGACAATTAATATTTGAAAAAGCATAGTAAAGAGCGCTTTAAGGACTCAATCATATTTTCTGAAGGAGAAGGCCTGGGTGATATTGTCACTATGAAAGAACAAACATCGCAGATCCTGAGATCATATTACAAAGGAAAGTGTCAGGAAGATGATGAAGAATCCCCAAAACCTGCTATTATTGAAACTGCCGCCAGATTAATCAAAAGTGACATCAAGTTTGAGGTTTCTACTATGAAGAATCAGTATCTAAATAGTGAGGATTTAAAACTTGATTTAGCGCTTTCATTCATTCCAACTAGTCTCCAAATAGCACTGGAAACATTGTTTGCTGGGAAAGACACAAGACGCAAAGTTGCTGCTGTTGGTCATGCCTTAATTCAGGCAGTTCACCCACAAGCTGCCACAGTCAAGAAATCTTGGCAGGTCCTCGAAGACTACTCCATGACAAGCATGCCTTGTAAACCTGTACTCCAAGACTGGAATCTTTGTTTTCTTATTGGATTTCAGTTTTGAGATCTGTTTTGTTGGAATGATATGGTTCGTCTGTTTTCCAGGGGTGACAGAGGCAATGACTCCCATTCCATGAAATGTCCCTTTGCCATCCAGAGTGATAAGAGTGTGATCCACATTATCAGCGGCAAAAAGAACAGACATTTCCAGCAAATCTACATCTCCACCTAGAACATCAGGTTCCACATAATCTGCTGCATTTTTTTTTTCAAATCTCATCACTTCTGTATATGAGTAGCAAAATCCCATCTCATGAAGGGTATCCACAATGAACTTTGAAAGATATAGATGATGGACTTGCACAGCAAGTCCCACTTGTAGCGGTGCAATGACAGCTCGTGGGCGAACTGCCTGAATTATGGCATGACCAACTGTAGCAACCTTGCGTCTTGTGTCTTTCCCAGCGAACAAAGTCTCCAGTGCTATTCACAGAATAGTTGGAATGAATGAAAGCGCTGAATCAAGCTTTAAATTCTCCCTACTTGGATACTGATTCTTCATAGTGAAAACCTCAGACTTGATGGCACTTTTGATTAATCTGGCGGCAGTTTCAATAATAGCAGGTTTTGGGGATTCTTCATCATCTTCCTGACACTTTCCTTTGTAATATGATCTCAGAATCTGCAATGTTTGTTCTCTCTTAGTGACAATATCGTCCAAGCCTTCTCCTTCAGAAAATATAATTGAGTCCTTAAAGCGCTCTTTAGGATGCTTTTTCAAACTGTAATTGTCATAGGGTTCAGAATCAGGATTGGAAAGATAACCTTTCATTATGAGGCTCTCAAAGATATCACAGTTAGTTGTTGCTCACTGTTAAGTTCTAGGTAAGCACACATGTTCTGAAATGCTTCATAATTATCCTTATCTCTAGGACTGCCTGGCTTTCTGCACTTGGGATCAGGGGCATGCTGGAACTCAAAAGGCACTGACTTGAGGTTCCTGAAATTTCTATTACATGAATGATGATAAAGGCCATCTGCTGCATGTAATTCTCGTAAATGGTATTCAATGCAGCCCTTTACAGTCAGTCCCCAGTAATCTGAACGGGATTCACAGACCTCCAAAATTGTTTCCACAAATTTGTCCGTGCATACCCAGCTAAAGTGTCCCTTGTCCAAATCAATTGTACATCCACAGAACATGCAGTCCTTTCACTATCAAAAGCTCCACTTGAGCATCTTGTGGTTCTCTTTCCTGGCACAGAAGCATTACTTTTCTTTGCAACATGGCTTTTAATGTTTTTAACATTAATATACTGTTGACGACAGCTTTTATGCACTTTCATACCAGCTTCAACTACAAGATCGTCTTTCCGCTTTACACTGGCATCATTTATTCCTTTTGGCCCCTTCCACTGAATTGCAACCCAGTTATCACTGAAATCCTCAATCTCCTCCTTACAGATTAGACAAGAAGATTGACTGACTGTGCTTGCACTCATTGTTGAATTATATCTGAAATAGAGAAAGATGCGAATTAGTTATGCAGTTAGATTCAATCAAATATATGGAAAATGCCACCTCTACCCCCAAAACATTGGCACATAATAGGCCAACACTATTTTTTATGATCTTAATGTGTTCTTTGCCCCCAAAAATGTAGGAATAGACACCAAGATCATCAAATTTGAGTTGATAGTCATAGAGTTACGATCGTTCAAAGTTTTCGGCGGCCATCTTGGACGCCATATTGAAAAAAAAACATTTTTCCGGGGGTCAAACTTTGGTAAAATTTTAGTATGTTAACAAGTACATTAAAAGCTACCAGAATCAGTTGAGAAACCTTTTGTTACAATTTTTGGGGGGTTGAGGGGGTATTTTCCATATATTGACCCTACTATTGTATTTTCTTTATATTGAGTGGATGTCTTTTTATCTTAACCAACATCACCCTTTTTGATATTGCCCAGTACCCCAGTATACATTTTGATAATGTTTTATTGACCATTATGCCGACTCCTTTTTCTCATTTACCACCTCTAGAATAAAGAAAGTGATTCCTTCACTATTAGTTTTGCTAGTTCATGGCTATCTTACTTCTCTTAAACTTAGAATGTTAAGTTTATTCTTTGCATTTCCTTTTCAACTTCTTCAATTTTTTTCATTCTGTGCTAAGGTCCTAACATCCTATCTGCCTACTCTTATGCTATGTCTATTGTTTACACTATTTTCACTATTGCAGTTTCCGTCTTCTGGAGTCACATGTTGACTGTCTGGATCCGACTGGAGTCCTCTGATTTCAGTATTTTGCGTGGTTACGCTGGATCTTCTGTCAGTATACCCATTTGCGCAGTTGACTATATTGACAGTTTTGTTTTGTTTTAAGATTATCATAGAAGTTATAGTGGTTTGGTCACCAGTACCATTCCACAGTGGTAACGCATGTTTTCTTGTGCACTAAGATTCGCTCACGCTCTGCCACACCATCTTAGCTGTCACACTTATTTTGCCATTGCCCATTTATGGGTCTTCTGCAAAATCTGCTGCTTCATAATTTGTGTACCCAAAGGTGAAATCCTCTATGTCACAGTGTAGCTGTTACACTGCTACTTGGAGCCACATTTGAAAACTGGGTAATCAGCGGCGACCAGGTTTTTGTAGCCACCTACTGTGTATTTGATTACGGCTGCTAACAAATCCAAGGGAATATGCCTGGTTTCAATCCCATGCAACCCATACAGCACTGATACTATGAGGAATAGAAAAGGCACTTATAGATTGAGGTCTTGGTTTTCATCAGTGGATCATAAAATACACTTTTGAAAATTTTGAATCCCATCATTTAGTAACTAGAATTATTTTCCTTCTTTGGCTATTTGCAGCAAGTGATTCAGCTTGAACCTTATCCTCAATATGCTGTGTCTGGTATCAGTTAATTAGTCGACTCCTCTTGAAAATAGTAGCACAATTCTCATAACTTAGAATATGTATCCTATATCATAAAAAAAAAATGAATTCTGAGTCTACTTATGATGTTTATCAGGACAGATTGCGTTTTGTGAAAGGGATATTTCTTTATTTTCAGTAACCAGACAGATCATCCCAAGTCCAGTCACCATTCATCTACGTATTGTTTGATTCTATACTGTCCCTATCACAATTCATCGACATTTTGTTGGTTTGATTGATAGCTGGAGCAGATATTTATATCTGAAAATAACAAAGCTGCATCTTTAAAAAAAAAAAAAAAAAAAAAAAAAAAAAAGAAAAAAAAAAAAAAAAAAAAAAAAAAAAAAAAAAAAAACCCTAGCAACCCCTGGATTTTGTTTATTAATGAGGGACATGTCAAGCAAGTGAATTGTAAGCCAATAACCATATTGTTGTGCAATGAGACGTGTGGTATCTGCTTTGAGAGTGGTTTGCTAGGGATATAAATTTTGTTCCCGCAAGTTGATTAACATGACAGCGGTAAGTTATACATTCAGCGCAAGGCTCTAGCAAGAGAATTCTGGATTTATTACCTCTGTTGTTCACATAAATTATGAGAAATAAATATTTATTTATTTTGGTCTTAATAGTGTAGTCGTGAACTAAATCATGCAGTAGTTAACATTATATATATGAAATAATT
>NC_090725.1:153442723-153445223 GCF_036898095.1 Palaemon carinicauda | reverse complement strand
TATGATAACTGAAAAAAAAAAAAATATTAGTGTACATGCATTACATCTGGAATAAATAAACATCTTACAGATATTGAGGAATATTTAAGATAAGTTCATAGGCATATTCACTATGAATGATCCTTCAAATAATTATTTTTTATAAGAATTTATTTGACTTTTATAGCACTTCTATGATAAAATTATATCAGTAACCTAAAGCAACCGAAATCTTTATTATTTCATTCACAGTTAGAATTAACCATACGTTATATGGAATTTAACTTTCGTTGGAGTGTTGATTTGACTATAAAAATACACTTTTTTTGGAAACCGCATAGTATAACCTGTTCTTAAAATAGTGTTTCCATTTACCCAGATTTACATACGGCATTCATGCTGCCATGAAAAGTTTTCGTTAAAATCTCAGGTTCTAAATAACCTAAAAACTTTATTTTGAATGCTAAACTACTATCTTCGGGGTCAAGGAATCAAGTATTTATAGCTACAGATGGGATAAATTTTATTTACAAAAGTTCTAGCAAATACTTACTAATATCGCAAGAAAAATTGGTCATTACACCATGCTAACTACCAGCGACAAGGAATTGTTTATTTATTGGTCTGATTATTATACTAGGCCTTTATTACGTACATTTGATAGTTAACTGTACCCTACATTATGTAATGCGGTGGTATTTGTATATGAATGGTATTTTTCTTATTTGCAAGGTCCAAAGATTAGTGACAAACCACAAGATGATGAAAAATTCGCTTTGTCAAGGCCAGGAATCTATCAACTGGAAGCAGTATATGCGGTTCCAGTCTGATACTGAAAAGGACGAGTTGTTGCAACATCCTTGTATAGACTCCTACCAGCCTGTGCAGGACATAGTAGATGAAGGGGCTATTGGTCGTAGTTGGTATGTAAATTCAACTAACAAAGAACAAATCTAATGTGCCCGAGACCATCATGCACACGTAAGTGGACAAAAAAGAGGAAGCAATGAAATTGGGCGAATCAGGGTCATCAACATCTGGCTCTTCAACACCATTCATGAGGTCGCGTACAGTGTTATTTCAGACAGAAAGATAATGATGAGCACCTCTATCAGGTGAGGACAGTCAAGGTTGAGATATCTCTAAAAGAAGCTACTAAAAAATTCAATAATAACATACTAACAAAAAGACTGAACATATACATAGCACAAGGAGATGCATATTAAAGGTTTTCTAATAAGAATAAAAATCCAGAAAGAATAAAAGATGCACAGACTGTAAAGAATCATTTTTACCGTATGCAAATATGCTTAAGCTGATTATCTTCATTGATGTCCCAATGTGTGTGCTAGAGTGTGGACGTGTTGTGCTGAGGTCCGTTATACACGCCCTGAGTCGTGTTAAAGAGGCCTTGGATTCCTCGGTAGCTAAAATTTTTTCCATCTGCAACCTTCTTCGACAATCTCTAGCACCGATACGATGTTGTTGGAACATTTACTCCATGTCACCGGGCTTAAAAGTCCCCAGCTAAGCAATACAAATTGACAAATTTGCATTCTGCAAAACACCTTTACATGCGCAACGACATTAGCAAGCCACTGCTAAAGCCCCCTTGTATGACCCCTTTCCTTGTGATCTCTCACAATCCAAATACTTTCTTAATCAACATTTGTGGCAAAGAAATTTGGGTCTCCATTATTTGCCTAAAACCTGGATATCTCGCTCTCCCCACACTGTTAACAGAACAGGTTTAAGCCTGCCTTTACATGAAAAAGTCTGTTTGAGTTTCTGTGACATTCTTGCCTGGAACCTTTTGTATATAAGATCGCTTTTTGTTGCAAGAAAGTCAGTTTCATTCACTTCGCCTCTCAGTTATAATCTAACGACCTACTCGCAACCTACCAATGGAAAATAGGAAAACCCCATATGTTAAAAGGCTTGCAAAATCATGTACCAGCACACAAAAGAAAATGGCTGAAATTAATAGACTCGCAGTGCTTTATCACGCCTAAAGTCCTGTTTTGAAGAAAAAAAAATTAAGGAAACAAGCTGTTCTCTATTACTTACAGACACCAGAGGAAAGTATGGTTTTTTCGGTGATGGAGAGTCATGGTGATGTAAAGGACATAATGTAGGTAATCTGTAGAGATGCAGAGGTGATAAGGAAAAGCATCACAAATTTTTCCAACACAGCCAAGGATACAAACACCATAGAGATGTTACCAATGGCATCCATAAGGAACCTGCACTGCAGACTGATGGTCCTGGCTAAGACCAGCAGAGATATCAACCAACTAGAAAGACACTATTGAGAATCCAAAATATAATTCGACAACAAGAACCCTTTTTGCTCCAAATGTTACACTCCTGCTATGCCTGAAAAAATTGAAGCTGATACAACACTTCAACAAGCTAGAAACAGCAGGAACTTCACATGAAGGTTACTAGCCAGAAGAGGGGTTAGATACCAAATCATGTACTTCAAGTGGCACAATAGCTGTGAAAAATGGATTGGTTTCTT
>NC_090725.1:153420223-153427723 GCF_036898095.1 Palaemon carinicauda | reverse complement strand
CGGTGCGGATTTCCTCTCTCATTTCCACCTTCTGGTCGATGTCGCCCACCGACGATTGGTCAACGCAGACTCGTACTTGTCGATACCTCTTCAACCCGCCCCCTCTAACCTTGCTCTCCACATCAGCGCACCCACGGATGCCTACGCCCACCTCCTCACGTCGTACCCGGAAGTTTTCCGTCCAGAACTTCGCCAAACGCCCACGGTTCCTGCCAAGCACGGTATATATCACCATATCAAGACGACGGGACCCCCAGTCTTCTCAAAATTCAGACGTCTGGCACCGGAACGATTGGCAGCCGCCGAACAGACGTTCGCTGAAATGGAGGAAATGGGCCTTTGCCAAAAGGCCTCCAGCCCATGGTCGTCACCCTTACACATCGTTCTGAAGAAAGACGGCTCCCTCCGTCCGTGCGGGGATTACCGGTGCCTGAATATGAAAACAGAACCGGATCACTACCCCCTCCCAAACATTGCCGACGTGACCTCTTATCTGCACAAAGCCAAGGTTTTCTCTATGCTCGACCTCCTGAACGGGTATTATCAGGTGCCTATGAACCCAGAAGACATCCCCAAGACCGCCATCACCACTCCGTTTGGTACATACACCTTCAATTACTCCTGTTTTGGCCTTCGTCATTCTGGGGCAACGTTTCAACGTCTCATGGATGGCATCTTAGGGGACCTCCCTTTCTGTGTATGTTATGTGGACGACATACTTGTGTTCTGCTCCTCAAAAGAGGAACACCTCCGTCACCTGCGCATCGTGCTCGACCGCCTGCAACAAAACGGCCTTGTAGTCCGGTACGATAAGTGTACCTTTTGCGCCAACGAAGTGTCGTTCTTAGGGCACCGTATCACTCCTGAAGGAGTCCATCCCCTCCCTGAAAAGGTAGCAACCGTTCAGAACTTCCCCGCACCCTCGACCGTCAAAGCTCTGCAGGAATTCTTGGGCATGATCAACTATTATCACCGTTTTCTGCCAGCCATTGCCGCCACTCTTGCTCCCCTCTACGCCTCCCTCAAGGGCAAGCCAAAGGACCTGAAGTGGGGTCTCCATCAAGAAGCAGCCTTCTGCAATGCAAAAAAGGCCCTATCAACTGCTGCGGCTCTCACTTTTCCTATCCCACACGCCCCTTTCCTTCTCTCCACCGATGCCAGCGACGTCGCTATTGGTGCAGTACTAGAGCAGGTGGTCAAAAGCTCGCCCCGCCCATTGGCCTTCTTCAGCAGAAAACTGTCCAAGGCAGAATCGGGTTATTCTACCTTCGATCGAGAATTGCTGGCGGTGCACTTGGCTGTCCGTCACTTTCGCCATTTCTTAGAAGGTACGCCCTTCGTCATTCGCACAGACCACATGCCTTTGGTGCACGCCTTCACTCGACAGTCTGACGCCTGGTCCGCCCGTCAACGCCGACATCTCTCCGCCGTGGCTGAATACAATTGCACCTTCCAATACGTCCCTGGGAAAATGAATCCCGTTGCCGATGCCCTGTCAAGAAACACGTTGGCTGCCATTCAACTGGGATTGGATTACAACGCCCTTGCTGAAGCCCAACGACAGGATCCAGAGTATCATGCTTGTAGGACATCCTGCACGTCCCTCCGTTGGGAAGATTTTCCCCTCGAAGACTCCAACACCACCCTCCTCTGTGACGTCAGTACTGGTAGACCGCGACCTTGGATTCCTGCTCCCATGCGCCGACAGGTGTTTTATTTCATTCACGGCCTTTCACATCCCTCGTGCCATTCTACTGCACAGCTGCTGAAGGCAAAGTTCATTTGGCACGGCATTTCTAAGGATGCTAAGGATTGGGTCCGCGCCGGTACTTCTTGCCAAACTTCCAAAGTACATCGACACACGGATTCAGGATGGGCACCTTTCCTCAACCTCAGCGTCATTTCGCACACATTCACGTCGACGTTGTAGGCCCCATACCCACATCACAAGGACATCGTTACCTGTTTACCGTCATCGACCGCTCCACTCGTCCTGAAGCCATACCCATGGAAACTGCAACGTCCGCCTCATGTACATCTGCCTTACTCTCTGGATGGATTTCAAGATTCGGTATCCCTGAGCATATTACTTCTGACAGGGGAACCACTTTCACCTCTCAATTGTGGACGTCATTAGCGAATCTCCTGGGCATCACCCTACATCAGACAAAGGCCTACAACCGCGCTGCCAATGGAATGGTTGAACGTTTTCATCGCACCCTCAAAGCAGCTTTGATGTCCCGCTGCAAGGATTGCAACTGGTTTACTCAGCTTCCCTGGGTCCTCCTGGGACTAAGGACCACTCCTAAAGACGCCCTCGACGTCTCGGCAGCTGAAATGGTGTATGGCGACCCGTTGGTCGTCCCTGCCGAATTTTTTCCTTCTACAACCTCCTCCGACGATCTCCAGCGCCTACGTCACGTCGTGGGAAAATTTACTCCGTGCCGCCAGACTTACAAGCCTCCAGCGAAGCATCACATACTGACGGACTTGCACTCTGCAACGCACATCTTCCTGCGCAACGACACTAGCAAGCCACCACTAACGCCCCCTTACACGGGCCCTTTCCTTGTGATCCGACGCAGTCCGAAAGCATTCCTACTACACATTCGGGGCAAAGAAGACTGGGTCTCCATTGATCGTCTAAAACCTGCCTACAGTTCGCCTCTCTAGATCAGGGAGCCCTATTTAACATGTGCAGTATGTCATTTTTAGGGGGGGGGGGGGGGGGGGGAGCCATGTACAATCCGTGTGTCACACAATTGTACATAATTATTTTGTATATATTATGCTTGTATCTGCGCTCTTCCCTCGCACTAAAAAGAACCTGAATGATCATGTCTCCGTTTTGCTCTGTAACATTGTCTGTCTCTTGAACAGGTTATGTCCTGTTGCCTTGAGGTTTTGTATATAAAGAAGAGTGTTCCTTAATAAACAACTCAGTTGATTGCATCCTGCCTTTGAGTTCACAACCCTCACTCAGCACCGTCACAGGGGACTCTCACGTCCTGGGATTGCTTTTAAAGTTTTCTCCTTCAGTGTATCGTTTAGCCATCTTTAAACAGTTGTTTCATTGATCCTAAGGCGATTGGTTATATCTATTTTTTATAGAGAATCTGGTGAAATAAGCTACAGTTATCCGGTAGCTGTTGGGTAGCTTTAACCATATTGGACAGATGACTTGCTTGTGAGGGTGCCGCCGTGAGACTGCCAGTTGATGTCCGGTTAGTGTTAGTTAGACCACGGCTTAAACTTGAGCATGTGCCATGTGGCCATTACCTCAAATGCTGCTGCTTTTTACCTTAAACTACCTTCAAAATTTT
This sequence comes from Palaemon carinicauda, assembly GCF_036898095.1. Classification (NCBI taxonomy): domain Eukaryota; kingdom Metazoa; phylum Arthropoda; class Malacostraca; order Decapoda; family Palaemonidae; genus Palaemon; species Palaemon carinicauda. The sequence goes on along the minus strand of NC_090725.1, from coordinate 153,424,400 downwards.
TTAATTTCCTTAAATTTCAAGCTAGTAAAACCGAAATTACCTTTAAATTACATTGCAACCTTGAAAATTACCTCAAATTAAGGTAATTACCTTGATATCTTAAACCCTGGATTAGACCTAGCCCACAACTACATCTCCGATACGTGTCCTGATCCTTGTATGCAGAATATGTGTTTTATACAATGAGGTTAATGAACTTTTTAAGAGTACTATGACTGTCATGAATTGGAGGGCGTGAGCACTGAACTCTGTTATGCGTGACGTGTCCCTAGTCTCATAAGGTATTGTGTTTGACAGTATATTTCCATCACAGTGAATTCCACAAAACCTAATAATTTAGCATATTGATAGAGCAACATTGCATCTTACGTGCCGAGGGTTAGTCAGTACCATTCGAGCGATCATTTGACAAGGTACTCACCTGAGAGTATCGGCTGTACAAAATGTATTCACGAACCTTTTTGTAATAAAGTGAAAAAAAAAAAAAAAATAACATCTTCCGATGTTTCATTATCCGTTGACATGAGACATACGTTCTTTAGGTTAAATATATGACTATGGTGGCTAAAAATTCAGCCTCATTAAGTATTTATTTCTTTTTTCATTTTTATCATGATTGAAGAATATTGGGTTATATTTTCCATAATGATCTAGATGATATTTGAATTAAAAATGTAACATGAATCCTCTTCAACAATGCTTAATGAGCTGTATCTTTTATTGAGCGAAGTTTCAAAATGCTTTGTCTCGGATACCTAGTCTCACTAGAAATGTGAAGACTGTGAGAGTTGCCAGTCAGTCTTTTGCTGTATATTGTATCAGGTATAAAAAGACAATCACTGGTTTTGATTTTTCCTAATGGTTCAACTGACATCATGTCTCCCAGTATATATGGTACCTGAATTTCCATAACTCTCTGTAAGTCAAAAATATAATTTCATAGAATCTATCAAGTAGTATTCCTAATATCCTGATCCTCTTTTGTCACAGCATTGTGAAAAAAAAAAACAACGGTTAACTCTTTATTACTTTGCCTTTTTAGAACAAAACTTTCAATTAGATGCTTGCTCTGTTTGGTTGAAAGAAAACCTGGCATGTTTATGGATCATACCCTTTTCCATAAGCGCTATACTTCATGGAGAGGACAATTCTTTTGAGTCTAAGAAAATATTCCTACAATTGTAGCAGGTAGCTTATTTGAGTTCCTTGCTTCTTTTGCTGTTAGAAAATATTTGGCCCAGAACTCCACTCTTCAAAATCGTAGTAGCCTACTGTATCAACTTAATGTGTTATTAGCACGGTATATGTTTGTTTTAAATTTTCCTAAATCACATTATACACTTTCTCTATATAATTGTATTGAATTTAATCTAAACATTATTAGGTCAATGTAAAAGTATTTATAGTCTTTGATGAACGATATAACATTTTGCTTCAATGGGTTTTCATTGATTCCATTGTCTTCGGAGTTAGTGAGCACACAAATAGATAAAGGAAATGAGATTCATAGGGTAAATGATGAAGTATAATCTAAGTATATATGTTTTATTCAAATGCTTAATTTTCTTCACGAATAGGCACCTATTCAGTATATATATATATATATATATATATATATATATATATATATATATATATATATATATATATATAGATAGATAGATAGATAGATAGATAGATAGATACCTCACTTCATAGGAAATGACATATTACAAAGTTACATTATTATTTATATATAACATATATTATTATGTTAGTAAAACAAATGCCACCTGATGATATAGCCAAAGGTTTATTTAACAAGATTTTTTAGACTTCTCATACATAACCTGCTAATATTGTAAAAGTAATTCAGTTTATGTTTTATATTCCTTTTTTTTAAATGATTTTACGGATTGACAAGATATGATTCAGCTTTTTTTACAACGTATAATTTTTTCTAGAACGTTATTAACTCATATGACGAGTCTCGTTTGATAAGGATAGTGCATTTTTTTCTGATTATTTTGCCCAATAAGGGTAGCACCCATTAACGGGCTGCGTTAATGTGCAAGGATTTATATCTCTTCTGTATGTCATTGAATAATTCTGCCAATTGGAGCAGTTTTCCTCATTTCGCTGATTGTATAAGCTCGTGTACTGGTTCAAACGCAAAGAGGAATATTTTCTTGATTTCAAATGTACATTTCCTTGTTCTTTCCACCTACGAATCCATCGGTAAACAGTACCATGACTAGTACCAACGATACAAGTAATATTTCGTACTGGGATTCCGACCATCCACATCCAGATCATTCTGGATCGCTCCTGAAGGCTTGTGCGAGAGTTCTTACGGCGACAGTGTCCCATCCTTAGTCTTCGGGTGCTAGGCAGTCTGTGTCAGTCATAAAAGCAAAAGTTTCATTGGGTAACCTAAGTAACTGGAGGCATGAATTACACACAATACTTATATCTAAAATGGCTAAATTTATGACAATGTTTATCTGATAGAATAAATAAATCAAACTTTAATGATCCTGCTAAAGTTTTCTGAACATAAAACAGTCAAAACAATGTCATTTCTTATTCTTTAATGTCCAGGTCGTAAAACAGATCAGAATTAAATGGAAGTGTACCCAATAATGTTTCAAATATGTTATATGAAATTTATTTCCCTTCTTAGATCTGTTATGTTTACGATTGGCTTTACTGGAAAAATAAATTTCTTTTAACTGTATTAATGCCAGCCGTCAGCATAAATTTTTAACATATCACTTCTAAGCTTCTTCAGGGTAGTTAAAAATGGTAATAAAATGTTATTTTATGATCGATCTGGTTATATGAGTTTTTACGCAAAAGCTCAATTTGGTCTCATTTTAAAGAAGACCATTGGGTTATATTGTATAATTATTAGATTACCCTAAAATATATGAAATTTAAAAACAAAAGACTAAAAGTGTTGCCACTATGATAAAGATTTTATAGTGTGTTACGCAAGTGATATATCTATTTCTCAATCTTTACGAGGATAAATAAATTTCTAATAGGTTATATTTTTTCATATATTTTTTGCAATTAAAGTAAATAAATAATAATTGAAAAGGATAATCGACTTTCTTTCCTTTTTAAAATGTTGCCTAAAAGATCCCGAATCAAAATTATTGTTTTTGTGTTCATTTTTGGCATAATTTCATTATTGGATAGATGTATGACAACTGTTACAGAAAAAAAAATCCGAAAGCTATTAAAATATAGAAAAAAAAATAGTCGAATAAAATTTTTTTTTTAGAAAATGTTATATGCAAAGAAATTGTGATTTTAAATGCACTAATGTATTTTTAAACGAAATGTAGTTGTATCATTGATAAATAAATTTATACAATGTCTCAATATTATGATAACATAAATAACAGCTTATAATAAGTAAAAAAAAAAATATTCTTTTTCTTTCAAAATTCACAGAGAGAGACTGGATAAAAATAAACTAATTACAAAGGTTGTTGATAATTTTCTTTAAGCATGTTAGTCTATATTCTGGTATAATTTGGTAGCTGAATATTGCCTATTATATAGCATAGTATACCTTAGCTGTGTCATGATATATAACCATTCATAATATTAAAACATTCGCATTGCATAATTGATCACAGAAAATTAAAGACTAATTGGAGTTTTCTTTGAAAATTTTACATTAAAATAGTTATGGTAACTTTACTTCTGACGTTACTGTTTATTTGGGTTAAATTTGCATGTAAATAGATGAATAATATAAATTTCTTTCTTACAAATCTTCATAAAATATATTAAAATATGAAAAAAATCAAAAGAAATGTTGCAATTATGTAAAGTACTTAAGAAGAAATTACTATACAATATATATATATATATATATATATATATATATATATATATATATATATATATATATATATATATATATATATATATATATACATATATAAATATATATATATATATATATATATATATATATATATATATATATATATATATATATATATATATATATATATATATATATATATATATATATATATATATATATATATATATATATCCCTATATATATGTATGTATATATATATATATATATATATATATATATATATATATATATATATATATATATATATATCCCTATATATATATATCCCTATATATATATATATATATATAT
>NC_090725.1:153410223-153415223 GCF_036898095.1 Palaemon carinicauda | reverse complement strand
TTATACAATTTCAACACTCACCTTAATAAAATGGGTTCAAAAATCATCTTTTAGTCTTGCATGCCACACATTTTGCTTTAGGGCACAGAGTCACTTAGGAGAGGACACAATAACGTACTGAACACTTTCGACAAATAACACTGATTTATTTGCGGGAGAGAGAGGGAGAGGGGAAGACTGTGGTTGTAACTCGATCTCTATGCCTGTATTTCTCTGACTGTAACCCAACCTTTTATATGAACTTTTGGCTATTTCCAGACGTTTCCAATATCAAGTTCTGGTAGCACGAGGGGTTGTGCCAAGTGTCAAAGTTGCCAAATATTACTCTACCAAACGCAGTACGTACGCCATGCCAGACGGCTGTTTCAGTCATCTAGCTCCACCCACCCATTATCCCAGAAATAAAAAAAACATAACCTCGCTCCGGGTATTCTTGAAATTTTGAAAGCCCGTATCACTGAACATTCTTTCTCTAACAGGATGCAATACTTCATAAAATAAAAGAACACTACCTAAGCTCTTGTTCATATCTCGCATGAATCCTAAAACACTTTCAAATAGACTACACAAGATTTCATAGCAAAAACATATGTGAAATAAAAAGTTAATTCTTTAAAAAAAAAAATACATAAATTACATATTTTAACTTGAATAAAGAATACTTATATGTACATGAGAGGGGCTCATTTTACGGGAAGGGTATCATCTTTAATGCACAAATAAAACAATATATGGAATATGAATAAAATTATCAATAAACAATGACATTTACTCTACACTAGACCAGCTTCGTAAGATAGCTACCCCAGGGAAAAAAAATGGATAATTCCTGTCTGAATCCATCGATTCAGCCCGAGATAAATAATCTGCAATAACTATCTTGACCTGATATATGTTTTACATTAATACATACGGTTGCAAACATATTGACCACCTAGTTAACCTATGATTATTATTTTTCATCTTATTCACAAAAGTTAAAGGATTATAAATCGGAATATACTCTAATCTCTTCATTTTGTGGTCGATTCATATAGACCTCGAACTTGTTTATCGCTGTGACTAATGTTAGTAGATCCTTCTCTTCTGTCGAGTAGGCTCGCTGATGTTTATTTAGCTTTAACAATATTAAACAAACAGGATGAAGAATTCCTTCCTCGTCTTCTTGCAATTAGACAGCTCCAATTCCGCTATGCGATGCATCCTCTTGAATAAGGAATTTTTTTTTTAAATCAGGAGCTCGCAGTATCGGCTTCGAAGTTGATATGGCCTTGGTCCTGTTGAAGGATTCCTGGCACTCACTGGTCCATACAAATTTTCTCTTGGGGCTAGTGAGATCCGCCAAGGGAGCAACTACAGGTAAAAAGTTCGGGCAAAAACGTCAGTAGAATCTTGCCATCCCTAAAAAGCGTTTTAATTGGTTCCTTGTTGAGGGGGGTTATGCTTTCCATATTCCCTCGACATTAGTGGCTACCGGGACGATTCATCCTCTTCCTACTTCAAATCCTAAGTACCGAGTTGTTGCCTTTCCAAATTGATTTTTCTCCAGGTTGATCGTTAGGTATGCTCCTCTCAGCTTTTGAAATACCTTCTTCAGGATTTGGAGGTGTTCTTCCCAGGTCGATGAACATACTACAATATCATTGAGATATACGTCTACTCCTTCTATCGATCCAAGGAGGCTATCCATCCCTTGTTGAATGGTAGCAGGGGCGTTCATTAGTCCAAAGGACAAGACAGTATATTGATATAACCCAAACATGTTATAAAAGCTGATAACAATTTTGTGTTGTCGTCCAAAGGAATTTGATAGTAGCCCTTTAACAAGTCTATCTTGGAGACAAACCTTGCTTGTCCGATATTGTCGAGTAGATGGTCGATGAGCGGCACTGGATAATGATCAGCCAAACTGATCGAGTTTAACTTTCGGCAGTCCATACACATCCTAAAAGTTCCGTCCGGTATAGAGAACTGTAAGGGCTAGAACTTTGTTCGGCTGATCCATTTTGTAACAAATAGTACAATTCTTTTCACATTACTTCTTGGTGATAAGGTGACAGTTGATAGGCATGTTGTTTAAATGGTCTTTCTGTGGTTTTAAGCTGTATCTCATGCTTCGTCAGGTTAGTTTGTTTCAGGACGTCTGAGACAATTTCAGTGAAACTTCTAATTAATCAGCCTAATTCCTCTTGTTGCTCTTTGTCCAAATGAGTTAATTTTTCTCCCAAATTTAGAATTAAGGACGAATTATTCACTTTGCTTACTGGCCATACCTCATATCCGTCGCCGTCTTCCATGGATGGTATGGTTTGCACTATATATACTTGTGAAGCTTCGGACTCGTTTTAGCTAAAGTAGGGTTTCAGTAGGTTAACGTGTACTTTCCTTTGATTTTTCCATCTTCCTTGTGTTTTGATAACGTAGGTCAGGTCACTGATCTTCTCCAAAATCTTGAATGGTCCTTGAAACTTGTTGGTGAGTGGGAATCTCCTTATCGGCAGGAAAACTTATACCTATTGTGCTATCAAAAATTGTCTGTCCTTACTTTTTAAATCAAACCTTTTCTTCATTATCCCTTGACTCGTCTTGAGGTTTTCAAGAGAAAATTTCCTTCTCTCGCCGATCCTTTTCGTAAAATTCTTGACATATTCTCCATCCGTTTCCTCTCGATCCTTCCATTTTTCTGCTAACATTTTAATCGGTCCTCGTACTTTTCGTCCAAATACCATTTCATTTGGGCTACATCCCATGCTTTCTTGATAAGCATTACGTACCTTGGATAACATCAGCGGCAGTCCGATGTTCCATTCATTCGCCGTTTCATTGCAGAATTTCGTTAACATACTTTTTATTGCTTGATGAAACCTCTCTAATGCTCCCTAGGTCTCTGGATGATAAGCAGTTGGTAGTTGTTGTTTTACATCTAACAGTTTCATTACGTCCTGAAATAATTTCGACGTGAAATTCATGCCTCGGTCACTTTGAACGATCTCCGGTATACTGAACTTAGTGAAAAAGTCTTGCAACTTCTTGACGACTATCTTGGCACTGATGTTCCTGATGGGTATGGCCTCTGGGTATCTCGTTATTGGACACATCAAGGTTAACATATATTCGTAACCTTTTTTCGTCCTTGGTAAAGGTCCTAAATGGTGATCATTACCTTGATAAAGGTTTCTCCTCGCACTTCTATCGGGTGTAAGGGAGCTTTCTTATTGCACCGTCGGCTTTCCTGCCATTTGACATACGTAACATGCAAAGCAAAAGTGGCTCACATCCTTATGCATGCCAGGCCAGAAAAAAGTATTACATTATCTTCTCCACCATTTTCCTGATGCCTATATGTCCTGTCTAGTCGCGACGGCAATCACCTGTCTTCTCAAAGGCGAGGGAACTAATATCTGTCAATATATCCCCCATTCAGCATTTCCAAGGATATCAGCGGGTCTATGCTTCCTCACAAGCAACCCATCCTTACGATAATAACAGTTCGAAGACTGCTGTGTCTCTGTCTTGTCCACCACACGGTACAATAACTCTGTTAACGTTGCATCCTTCCATTCCAATCCTATCAGCCTTTTCTTACTCACTTGTCCTACTTCTAACGTTGAATTTTCTATTTCTTTCAAGTCCATTTCTTCTTTTTCCTCTTGTACACTTGTCTCTCATTCCTCTTTGTTCGGGCCTACTTCGGAGTTCTCTTCTTGCATATCATCAAGGGAATCCTCCTCTTTGGAAAACAAATCCTGCAAATTCATTGTCCCTTTGATTTCATTTTCTTCTTCAGCAGCCACTTTCTTCTTCATACTCCTAGTGGTTACACAACTAGGAATCAAATACGGGTAGTCCTTCTCGAGTTCAGTCGTAGGACTATACTTCAATGGTTTCTCTGTTAAAATGGGACAAGGCACGAACGGCAATCCACGAACCTCATTACCCAGCAGGACGTCTACTCCTCTGAAAGACAATGAATTCTTTACCGTAAAGTCAAAATTACATGTCACCAATTCGCGTGACAGTTTCAAGCTGCAAATACGTGTGACCTCCTGACCTCCTATTCCCTTCAAAATAACCGAGTCCCCTGTGAGACATTATTCCACCAACGAATGTACTCCTCGTACTGCTACAATATGGTTACAACCTGTGTCGCGCAATATCCTGACCAGGGTTTGCTCACTCCCGTCTATTGCTGCTAACATACCTTAATAAATATTTTTTTTAAAGGCATCCATGCTATTTGTGTTCGTCCTGTTCGTCATGTAAACGTTAGCAGGTTTATTTTCCCCTCCGTCCTTTCCCGATTGCTTCTCAGTCTTCGTATTCTGTGAAGTTGAATTATACTTAATAACTTGTATGACTACTCTTGGTTGCTTTGACCAGCATTCCTTACTGACATGGCCTCTTTGCCACATTTAAAACAGACAATATCAACCTTCTGGATGTCTTTCATGATACTTGAGGGAAGACGATTCGACGTTTGTTGCTGTGGTACTATTGCATTCTGTTTAGGGACAGTACCAGTGCTACTTCTGTTGTAGCTGTTGAACTTGTTCCTGTAGTTATTTCCGAACTGATTTCCATGATTCAGCAAATACTTGACACTGATAACATTGAAATCTTTACTCAGTGAAGCGGCTTTATCGAGTTTCTTCACCTCTCTCTCTCTCTCATGTACGTACGAATGTGTTCAGGAATTCCTTGTAGACACTGCTCCAGTATTATCAATTTTTCTAAATTAGCCTTCTCCTTACGTTAGCAGCCTCTGTCCATCTTGGAAAACATCGTCGTACCTAATAAGCGTAATCCAGGAAAGTCCTTTTCTCGTTCTTTCTCAAATTTCGGAACCTTTCATTATAATATTAAGGGGTCATCTGATATACTTGCAACACGATCCTCTCCACTTCTTGATACTTCATACTTTGGTCCTGAGATAAGGATAATTAAGCACTGGGGCCCTTCCCAAAGAACATACACTGCAATACTGTAACACAGACCATTTA
>NC_090725.1:153392723-153405223 GCF_036898095.1 Palaemon carinicauda | reverse complement strand
AAGCAGATGGTTAGCAATTGGCACCACCCATTGACCTTCTTCAGTAAAAAACCATCCATGGAAGAATCAGGCTACTCTACCTTCAACCCCGAATTGCTAGTAATACACTTGGCTGTCCGTCAATTTCACTACTTCTAGGAAGTTACACTCTCCATCATTCACATGAACCACATGCCTCTGGTGCACGCATTCACTCAACAGTCCGACGCCTGGTCTGACTATCAACACTGGTATCCTGTTGCCAATGCTCTATCAAGAAACAAATATGCTGCCATTCATCTGGGATTAGATCACAACGCTTTGACAATAGCCCAACTAAAAGATCCAGAGTACCAAGCATATAGGACATCCTGCACGGCCTTCCATTGGGAAAACATCCTGCTTGAAGACTCCAATACCACCCACCTCTATAAGGAGAATACTGGTACACCTAGATCATGGATACCTGCTCCCATGCGCCTACAGGTGTTTGATTTCATTCATGGCCTTCAACATCCCTCGCGCTGATCAAGTGCACAGCCACTGAAGATGAAGTTCATTAGGGACAGCATAACTAAGGATGCTAAACATTGTGTCCATGACTGTACTTCATGCCAAACTTCAAAAGTATATCAGGACACGGATTCAGAAGAGGACACCTTCCCTTAACCTCAGCATCGCTTTGCACACATTCACGTCAACGTTGTTGAGCCCCTGCCCATATCATAAGGACATTGTTCCATGTTTACTGACATCGGCCACTCCACTCGTCGGCCTAAAGCCATTCTCAGGAAAACTGCAACATCCGAATCATGTACCTCTGCCTTACTCCCAGGATTTGTAGAGAGATTGGTATCCCCAGGCATATTATTTCTGACATGGGTATAACTTTTACCTTGCAATTGTGGACATCATTAGTGAATCTAAGGTGATTCAGTTAAAATCAGACAACTGCCTACAACCTTGCTACAAACAGAATGGTTGAAAGTTTTCATCGCACCCTTAAAGCCGCTTTGATGTCCTGCTACAAGGACTCCAGCTGGTTTACCCAGCTTCTTTGGGTCCTCCTGGGAGTAAGGAACATTCCTAAAGACACCCTGGATTTCTCGGCAGCTGAAATGGCACACGGCGACCTGTTGGTCGTCCCTGCCTATTTTAATCTGTCTGTGACCTCCTCTGACAGTCTCCCTCGCTTATGTTACGTTGTGGGAAAATTTACTTCACGCCGCCAGACTTAAAAGCCCTCAGGGAAATAACACATACAGACAGATTTGTGTAAGGCATTGCACGTTTTCTTGCTCGTTGATACCAGAAAACCACTACTAAAGCCCCTTCCATAGTCCTTTTCCTTGTGATTCGCAATATTCATACCGAGCAAATGAAGGCTAACATAGAACAGAAGCAAATTGATCAAAATCATAGATAAATCTATGTTAAGACTGAAACCACCCACGGAGGTGACTCTGTGATAGTTACTATTCCATTAATTTAATGTGAACGTGCAGAGTTTTCTATCTTGAAGGCATTTGTTTCTCAGACACTGGACCATGGCACATACAAGCTTGATACATAGCATGACCTGCTTCAACGTGTCCACTCGCAAAAAATTTACTCATTGTGTAGAAAAAATTGATTTTGACAGATGATGTATTACAGAGAATGAAATTAAGCCTGAGGGAAGCAGCCATTATAAAATCCATGAGACAAAGTCAGGGATTCACTGTATATAATCATACACTGCAAGTGTTTAAGAAAACTTTTATGCAAGAATATTTGCTTGTTTGAAAATCCGTTTTATGCAACATAAGCAAAAATTCTAGTGCCCATTGCGCTAGCAAATCCGACATACCCACACACTCAAAGACACACATACACACGCATGAAACATTTCTGTAGATTCAATAAACATACTTTTAAGGTTTATTATATTTTCTAATGTAATTTTTTTTAATGAATTTTACATTTACCTAATTTTATCATTCACTAACTTTTCGTTCAACTAGCTACATGCTAAATGCTTTTCAAGCTTGGATGTATGTTCAAAGACTGAATAAATAATAAATTGCCAATAGATATAATAAAACACTTGATCCAGTACCAAAAATAGAGGTAGTAAAGAAAGCATTAAAAAAAGAATAAGAATAGAAGGAAACCATAGGATAAGATGGCCTATCAAATGATTTAATAATTGGCTGAGGAGATTTCATAATAGTAAAACTTGCCGAACTTTACACAAAATGTCTGCTTTATACCTACAGCTTGGATTTCTTTTTTATTAGACTAATTCACAGAAAAGGGTAAACAAAAGATCTAAAACGTTAACCGTTCCCCAACCCCACAACAAGTTTACTCTCCGCAATATACAAAATATTTGCAAAGATCATATCGAGTTGAATAGAAAGACAACCAGACTTTAATCAACCAAGAGAGGAGGCAGGTTTCAAAAACAAAGAAAGATAAATTTTATTTACTTTACTTTGATGGCTGATTTTCCAGTCCTATACTGCAGGGGAACCCTACTTTCTACTGGACCTCCACAGTAATTTTATTATGTTCGTTTGAAAGCATTCAACATTTTATATCATGTATTGCTCATTTACTGTTAAATCGTCAGCGTCAAAGAACTCACAGAATAAGAAAGTATTCAGCTTCCTCTAAAGAGTCTTAATATCTTCAATCATTTATACATAGGTTCCAATAATTTTGAAACCAATGTAAATATTCTCGTGCCAACAAAATTTGTTGGCTGTACAGTATGTAGCAATGCTCATAGATATTTTGGACGATTGGTTCTGATAACCTGATGGGTTATTGTACACATCTTAAACTCAATTCTGGCTTTAATAGGCAGCCAGTGTAAATTAATTAGTACAGGAGTGATTCTTTCTCGAGGTCGATAACCTTTTATCAGTCTTGTTCCTCTGGTTATTATGAAAAGTTGTACTTTTGGCAAATTGTAGTAGATGGAGTTTTAGTAGTCAATTTTGTTAATAACAGTTTATCACAAGTTTCTTTACAGAATATTCATCGACGACATTTTTTTTTTCAAAATAATGTTTCTGATATGATAAGCAGCAATTTTTACTATATTATTTATTTGGGCATTGAGAGACATGTTAGTCGAGAGATACGCCTAGATCACGAACGTTACTAGATATCGGGACAGAGTCATTTTTATGTTTATTTGAATATCACCTAAGTTTCTTACGCTGTTTTTCTTCCCCATTAACATAAACTTAGTTTTATTTTCATTCAATTTTATTTGTATCATCCATTTTCTAACAATGTCAAAAATTCCGTTTAGAGTTTCAGTAGTGTCTTCTATATAATTTATGAAGTAAAACTGTGTATCATGAGCTAATAATTTGAACCCTCACACTGTGCCTTTGTAGTATTTTTGTCAGACCAAAAGTATAGATATAGAAAAATATTGGACCCAGTACACTATCTTGAAGTATCCCTCTGTTTAAGGGTTGGTATGATGAATAAGAGTTTTCCAATATTCACACAGTAATTTCTGTCATCCAAGTAATCTTTCAGGCATTCAAAAGCTTGATCTTAAATACTGATGGACCGTAAATCATTTAGTATAAGTTCCTGCATAACTGTATCAAAATCAGCAATAAGATCCAGTAATGACAAAATAGTACATTTATTTGCCTCCATCATTTCCAGCATATCATTTACAACAGAACAGATGGCTGTCTCTGTAGAGTATAATTTTCTGTAAGCCGTCTAGATATCTGGCCAAGCTTCTATTTCTTCTAAGTGACTAATTAGTTGTTCAAGAATTACGTAGTCTAGCACTTTTTGAAACAAGCTATATTTGAAATATTAGCTTAATTCCTGATAATCCAAAGCACTTTTTCAGAACCGGTGTAACAATAGCCATTTTCTCAGATTTAGGAAACTTACAATCATCGATGCTTGCATTTGCTATTCTCATAATTATATGATATAGATTAAAAAAGTTTCTTTCTCCAGTTACTTCAGATATTGGCATTGGATTGATCGAACACTCTGTTTTCTTTGCTCTGTTGATGATTCTTGTGGTATCATCTAGTGTTGCATTATTGAATCTTGTGAATTTTATCTCTGTATACTGGTGTATCATTAATTTGATGTTGAACGTTAGCAAATGACCTACATATAAATTCTATTTTATTTTTAAAGAATACTAGAAAACTGTTTGCTAGTTCCTGGTCACTGTATCCCTCTGGTAGCCTTTTTACATTTACATTTCCCATTATATCATTTAGGAGACGATATGATTTATTTACATCTGTCGCTGATTCGTTGATCTTTTTCGTATAGTATTCACTTTTTTCCTTTTTGATAGGTAATTATATTGGCACATTGGGGTTTTATATTCTACCCATGTGCTTTTGATTTTTAATCGATTCCACTTGCTTTCTTTACGTCTTTTTTCCTCCCTTTTCTCTAAATTCTCACTATCAAACCAAGGAGATCGGTCTTTTCCATCAGTGGATACATGTTATCATATTCATTTTTACTTACCCTATTATATATGGTGATAAGGCAGTCAACACACATAGCGCCCAACAAACTTAAGCTACCATGGCCGCAAGGAATGCTGATAGCATCATTTATTTTCTTTGTAACTTCAATAAATACAGAAGGAGAAAAGATTGATTTATATCTAAAGTTTATTTACCTCACCACTAAATGTTTCTGTAGAAGCAGTCGAAACGTAATAAGTTTGTGCATTGGAGAGATAGTGCATTCCTTTTCTGCCTTTATGTCAGATGCAATGTTATTCATTCCATCACCCAATACTAGGTGCCATCATTATTATAAATAACCTTCAGAACTACGGGATCACATATTAAAAAGCAGTACTTTTCTTGAATACCAATGTTTTGGATATGGTCCAGGCAACGATTTCTTTGAATCAAAAGCATTTACTACTTCATCTTCATCATTAAATACATTGCATATCATTGTTTTTGGTTTTAATTTACCAATTTTTCTTGTCACGGTGTCATCCACTAATATCTGAATTTTGTTCGCTGCTTCCTCTCTGATCTTTTTTCAGCAAAGTTTATATATGCATTTCCATTTGAAGTTGACCTTGTTTTAAGCATTGAAATATCTTCAAGTGTTTGTTTGACCTTGTTTTTTCCGTCAGTAATATTAGTTCTTGTTAATTTACTTTGTCAATGTATGTCATTTTCTCTGGTTTTTGGTTCATCAGAGTTTAATTCCATACTCTTCTGTAGATTATCAACTTTCTCAATGAGGTCAGTGGGCTGGGTGGAGTTTGGTATGTATGCGCTAAGTTTCGCAACTTAGTTTTCCATTTCATCAATGCTCGCGTCTATTTCATTCAAAGGCTTTTATCTCATTCTCAGTGCTTCGTCCAATTTTGATTGATTATGAAACTTGGTTGTTTTGGCTTTATCTACGCAGTATGGGCACACCCATTTCAATTCTAATACATCTCTATTACTGATGTTTGTCACTATAAACCCACACTTCCTATGATAGAACCTTCCGCAATCACATCCTATCCACTTTCTTGGGTCCCCCCACCCGCGTGGTTTCACATTGGGGACAGAACAGCGAGTCGTAGTCAGAGTCAGGTATGATGTACTATTACTTCTTAGTTTAGTGTTTCCATGAAATTAACTAATATCTTTCTATAAACGAGAACCATAAGCTAAAAACACGGCCCAGGGCGAGTGTTCAACAGGAAGTACAACAACCCTAAAACTACCTATAGCGGTATTGAGAGAATTATGATTGAGAAAGGAGTTAGACTTGGAGACCCCGTCTCTCCTAAATTATTCACAGTATACCTAGAAGAGGTTTTAAAATATTTAGATTGGGAAATGTAGGAATTAATATTAATGGGGAATACCTTAACAACTTAAGATTTTCGAATGACATTCATCTCTTTAGTGAATCAGAGAAGAAATAATAAAACATGATGGAAGATCTGGATAGAGAAAGCAGAAATGCAAGAATGAAAATGAATATAAGTAAAACTAAAATTATGTACTATGAAAATGAAAAGACAAGAAATTAATATTTTGGACAAACTTATGATTCGCAATCGTTCTTAAACTATCGTGATATTCTTTTTACAAGTTGGCAGAGATTTTATTAGATTAATTACAATCCACATTACAAAATACGTGTACTGCACGGGTCTTGAAACAACATATTTTTATCAAACAAGTATAGCCTTTTGTATGTTCAGAAAATGGTAACAGTAAGATACTGAAACAATTTTTTTTTTAAACCACAATACATATTAACAAAAAATTAAGCCTTAATATTTTTCTTTTGACAACCAATCAAGTGATAAGAAAATGCAAGCTGTAAAAGAAAAAAGAAAAAAAAAAAAAAAAAAAAAAAAAAAAAAAAAAAAAAAAATTTCTTTCACCCAAATCATGTATAATATTAAAAAGGACAACCTTAGCTACCAAAGGTCCGTTTTTGAGGATGGGTACATTTTCTTTGCCTGAACCAATTTTTCTAGATTTGGCTTTGTTTTGGCCAGTGGAACTTTAATTTGATTTCTTGTTTCTAATTGTATTCGGGATTTTGTTTTCATTGCAAGTAGAGTTAAAAACGATGATTCATAATAATAGAGAATTGGAGATGAAAACAGCGGTTTTATTGTCATTTTTGCATCACCGGGATAGGACTGCGCCATTTCAATCCAAGAATCAATGCGGAACATTTCTGGAAAATATGCTTTACACTTGCATCATCAATCAATTCAATAATTTGTTCTTACAATTAATAAAACTTTTAGAGATGATCATTAAAGAAGAGTACAAACAGGTTATTGATAAACTAATAGACGATACACGTTGCTACATCGACTCATGATATTTTTTTTAGCGTTAAGCTTATTCTCATTAATACATGTATTCAAAAATGGAAATGACACCAAAATAATTCATCTCTTGCTTAGTGCCAGACTTCGAGCTTAAGTTAAAAAGCAGTATTTTTTTTTTTTTACATGGCAATAGAAAAATATGATCTCTTTTCCTTGCAACAATAAATTATGGTGATCATAGAATCAAATATGTATACCAATGATGTCTGGTTTTATGACTAACAAGATTTTCTTAAAATAGTACGAAAAATCTTATATGTGGATTAAATAAGTGTGTTCAAAATACGGAATCACTTTCTTTGCATAATGCAGATATGAATTATGTGCGTTCACTTCAAGGAAGTCTACTGCTTACATCACTTCACCGAGAACATTGTTAAACTCATCGGCCATGTTTTTTATTACTAATGCTTGGTAGTTAATAGTGCAAAATGTACCAATAATATCTAGAAAATTTTGCTTAACCAAAGTTTGGAAATAAGAACAATAACCAAGCATTCCTGGAACTCTCTCAGTACATACGCCAACGACATATTTCCATTTGATACCTCGTGTCCCTAGAAAATCGGTCCACTTCGTTAATTATGACCTGGAGCAGAGTTTCCATGAAAAATTACTCATCCAGGTGCCTGTCATGTACATATTATAAGTAGACGCAAAGTTGGGCTGAATTGAAAATATTCTACATGCAAAAATTCTACGAAAGTTGTTGTAAAGTAATTTCATTTAAAATTACTCTCTCTCTCTCTCTCTCTCTCTCTCTCTCTCTCTCTCTCTCTCTCTCTCTCTCTCTCTCTCTCTCTCTCTCTCTCTCTCTCTCTCATTTAAATACTATGGCATATACAAAATGGAGCATATGTGATTTTGTGCTTGTGTGTACGTTTCATTGGGATTTTTTTTTCTCAATCAATAATATCTACTGCTTGGTATCTATTCTGGAATTATAAAAGTTTGTCAATTCCATTTTACATTCATATAATTTCTGATATTTTTTTCTTTCACCATTTAATACTGTCATAAGGAAATTAGCGAGAAACACATATAGTGGCAAAAATTTGTGAATTTTCGCTATATTCCACGCAAACAAGAACATTTGATATCATATCATAAATTCCAAACCATAGTATTATTATTATTATTATTATTATTATTATTATTATTATTATTATTATTATTATTATTATTATTATTATTATTATTATTATTATTATTATTATTATTATTATCAGCTAAGCTATAACCCTAGTTGAAAAGCAACATGCTATAGGATCAAGGGCTCCAACAGGGAAGAATAGCAGAGTGAGGAAAGGAAATCAGGAAATAATATTTAAAAAACAATAACAGCATCAAAAGACTTATGTTAGCCTGTTCAACATAAAGAAATGTGCTGTAAGTTTGAACTTTTGAAGTTTTACGGATGCAACTACCCAATTAGGGAGATCATTCCACAACTTGGTCACAGCTGGAATAAAACTTCTGGAACACAGTGTAGTATTGAGCCTCATGATGGAGGCAGCCTGACTATTAGAATAAACTGCATACCTAGTGTTACTGCCAGGATGGAACTGTCTGGTCTGGGAAGATCTAAATGTAAAGGATGATCACAATTATGAAAGATTTTATGCAACATGCATAACGAACTAATTGAACGATAGTGCCGGAAATTTATATCTAGATCAGGAATGAGAAATGAATAGACTGGAAGTTCCTGTTCAACAAATTAAGATGAAAATCAGTAGCTGAAGACCGGACAAGAGAACAATACCCGAAACAAGGTAGAATGAAAGAATTAAAACACTTCTTCATAATAGATTGATCACCGCTAATCTAAAAATACTTTCTCAATAACCCAATTTCTTGTGAGATTGAAAAAGACACAGACCTAATGTGTTTCTCAAAAGTAAATTTGCTATCGAGAATCACACCTAAAAAAAAAAAAAAAAAAAAGGTTATATAGAGTTAAAGAAACATTATCAATGCTGAAATCTGGAAGTTGAGGAGCCACTGTCCTTGATTTACTTACAATCCTAGTATGAGTTTTGTTATAATTCAAATGCTTGCCCCATAATTTGCACCATGCACTACCTATTAAAATGTTTTGCCATACGACGTTCAGAAACTTTAGATAATAAGGGAGTAACAAACCCATTAAGACGTTTTGTCAAAAGACGTTAAAATACTTTGGATAATATGGGAGTAACATTACCCATTATTCAGCAAGTGCTAAAAGGTCCTCTTCTTGCTAACTTACGCAAAATAACAGATAACTATTGAGCTAAGAAATCTGCAGTGTTTATATAAAAACATAGGAAAAAATCATTTGTGTCTACACCTTCTCAAGCATCAAGACCCATCAAGAGAGCTTTAATTTCACTAGATCAAAAAGCTAAACTACTTAGTTTAGCCTCAGGAAAACAAGCATGAGGAAGATCAAGTTTCTCATTACTCTGTTTACTGTGAAACACATCAGCCAAAAGGGATGCCTTTTCGTTTGGACAGTGAGTGACAGAGCCATTTGGTCTAAGTAAAGGAGGAACTGTTGCATCTACACCAAAGATTGTAGATTTAAGGGTATTCCACCACTTATGTTCCTGGGTTGTTCCAGAAAGGGTTTCTTTTATGGTAAGATTGTATTCATTTTCACTTTAGGCATACAATCTCTGAGAAAAAGCTCTAAGCTGAGTATAGTTATTCCAAGTCAAATCTGATCTGTTACCCTTCCAAAGATGAGAAGCCTCCTTCTTCCCCAAATAAGCACGTTTATAATCATCATTGAACCATGGTTTGTCCTTCACTCGGTATCTAAGCACAGGAGAAGGGATACGCTTATCAATTCAAAGGGACAACAGGGTCAATATTACTATACAATTGTGACCAATTCAAGCCCCAATGATCACTAAAAATCCCATTCCAGTTGGCTTGAAATTTCATATGAATCTTATATAAGTATGATATATCAGGGATAGGTTGCTCAGCCTTCACAAATAATGAAATCAAGGTATGATCAGAAGTCTCAACTGGAAAACCAACCTTACTTATTATAACGCCAAGTGAGTCGCTGTATGCAAGGTCCAAGCAGTTAGCAGACTTGTGAGTAGCTTCACTTATGATTTGTTCACCTCCCGATTCAGAGTCAATGTCTAAAGCTCTTAATCCATGACGATCGGTAAGAAAACCTGAAGTTAATCACTCCCTATGGTGAGCATTTAAATCACCGACAAACACAAAAGAGGCCTTTCTATCATATTCTTGTATCTTAGCCATAATGGTAAGAAGACAATCAAAGATAGAATCATCCATGTCTGGATTCCGGTAGATCGAACACAAATAGAGGTTGCTATGCCTGCTACAAACTTCTATTGCTTGTATCTCATGACATCCACATTCATAGCAGGAATTATGAGAAGTAGTGCACTCAGTCCTAATATACTGTACACTGCCATTCCCCTTGCCTTAGGAATGACATCCAGTTTCAAAATTATTGGCTTCTTAAAACCAGTTACAAGGAGCTCAGATGAATGCCATATATTGGTAACCAAGTTTCTGAGCACAAAAGAACCTCATACTGTCTGGACGCAACTGTAAGGTCTTGAATATCATAAACAAAATCTGGGATGTACTTGTCCTAGAATTTCTTCATTGTCTCCAGACAGCAAAATAATTATTGTAATAAAAACATGCATTATACTCAACAACTAAATTACAAAAATGATAGAAAAATAATCTGTTTTAAGGAAATTTAAATAAAGTAATTGATCAAACATATAGGCTATAGAAAAGAAGTCAGAAAAACAGGTAAATATTTTGGAGCCGATACACCTAACAAGGCTAAATACCCTTTAGGATAGCTAACTCAACTGAAGTGAGGACAGTAAGGATGGTTTTGAAAAGATAAAGAAACAAAGGAAAAAACAACCTCTTGATAAATCACCAGGTATCCATGTCCCTTATATTAAGCCTACTCAACACACCTTTTAAAAAAACAAGACGAAGGAAAAAAAAAGAATACTGTGATCGTTTGTACCATCGAACAAGAGAAATCCAACCCAAGACAGTGAAAGACCATGGCACAGAGGCTATGGCAATATCCAAGACCACATAACATTGGTTTGATTTTGAAGTTTCCTTTTTCAGAAGAGCTGGTAAGGTCTCTCTTCTACCCTTACCAAAAGGAAAGTAGCCACTGAAAAAATTACAGTACAGTAATTAGTACCTTAAGCAAAGAAGAATTGTAGGAATCTCAGTGTTGTCAGGTGTATGAGGAAGGACGAGAAGGTATAAAGAATACACTCAACCATTCCTGGTATGTGCAGGCAAAGAAAAATTATCCGTAACCGGAGAGAGGTATCCAATCTATTACTATCTGGCCTTTCAAAGGATCCAATAACTCTCTAGAAGTAGTATGTTAATTGTTGGCTAGTGAGAGTAATTCTAATTATAGCCTATGTCTAAAGATGATTTAACAATAGGATTTGGTTATTTCCTCGTTGTCCCCCTGAGATATGTTTGCAGTCCCAAAGAGGACTAGTAGGAAATTAGCACCAACCTACACTCCAAGGAAAAGGAGAGCGTAGTTAACAGATGAGAGGGAATCTCAAAATGTGCCGCTGGCAGTGCTGGAAAGAGGGATATCAATGACTGGAGTGCCCTCCCATAGAATCTTGCAGCTACTATGCCAGTAAAGACGGCAGATATCTATATTGAGGTTACTCTACAATGAAAAGCTATATGGACCCTCCACTGCCTGGAATCAGATAAAGAGGGGCAGATATCACAAAGGCCGGATAATGCGAGGAAGAATTATGCCTTTCTGCCTGGCAAGAACAGCAGTCAATGAAGCAGCAAGAATCCCAATCCTGGTGATGAAATTGGAGTCTCACATACCCAGTGGTAGAGGCTCCTACCTAGGTACATATGACCTCACCCTGTGGTACTAGGGGGAAACAACAGCAGGGTGTGACAGGTTCATGATTTAGCTTGTAAGGCCATCCCGTGGTACTGCACAGCAGTTCGGGCCACTTACACTACCAGTGAAGCTGTTAGATAAGTGAATGAAGGGCTTACTGGACATCAGGATGAATGTTGCCCATTGAAAAAAGAAATACCTGGAGGTCGTTAGAACAAGCAACATCAATCATCCTTGATGATCCAGGAGGTAATCATTTAGAATGAAGACATAAATTGACTCGTTCCTTAATAGCGGGATCGAAGAAATTTATTCATTTTTTTTTTTTTTTTTTTTAGAGTACCCACCATGTTCTTACCATACATTACTTCCATTCAAAGTATATATATAAAAGATCATTACCAAAAAGTTTTAGTAGAACTTGAACATCGTACAGAAAGTAGAAGAGAGAAATGTATAAAGACCTATGCGGTATCTGCAGTATCGGAGAATGTGAAAGTAGTGCACTTTTGGGAAATAACAAGTATAACTGACTCGCCTTCTCAGCCTTCCCCAGAGAGGACTTAAATATAATCCCACGACCAAAGGGCATACATAATGTAAAATGGGTTATTAGAGATGAAATTAAATATTTCACAATCAATAATATTATGTAAAAGTAGTATTGCTTTTAGAAATGATTCACAGACGGAATCATGGAGTCAAAACTTGTGCTTGAAAGTGTATCAAACCCCGAATTGTTGA
>NC_090725.1:153337723-153380223 GCF_036898095.1 Palaemon carinicauda | reverse complement strand
GTGCTTTCAGTCACTTCGAAGCATCTTCTGAACAGATGCTTCATGTAAAGCTTCTTGAAGTTGGCAATCACTTGCTGGTCCATAGGGTGGAGGAGAGGGGTGGTGTTTGGTGGTAGATAGAGAACCTTAATGAAGGAGAAGTCAGGATGAATGATGTCCTCGAGGCCAGGAGGGTGAGCAGGGGCATTGTCCAGAACCAGGAGACATTTCAGACGAAGATCGTTCTCTTATAAATAGTTCTTGACAGCAGGACCGAAGCAGACGTTTATCCACTCAATAAATATGGTCCTCGTGACCCAGGCCTTAGCATTAGACTTCCAAAATACCGAGTGCGTCTCCTTCGTGATATTTTGTGCCTTAAAGGCACGAGGATTTTCTGAGTGGTATACCAATACGGGCTTAATTTTTAAATCACCACTGGCATTTGCACAAATTGCGAGCGTTAGTCTGTCCTTTATTGGTATATGGCCAGGAAGTTTCCTTTCTCCAGCTGTGATATATGTATGGCGGGGCATTTTCTTCCAGGAAAGGCCAGTTTCATCGAAGTTAAAAACTTGCTGAGGAATGTAGCCTTCGCTGGAAATTACGTTCTCAAACTTCTTGAGGAATTCTTCTGCTGCTTTCTTGTCAGAACTGGCCGCCTCTCCATGCCTGACGACTGAGTGAATACCAGTCCTCTTCCTAAACCAATCAAACCACCCATGAGAAGCCTTAAACTCTTGGGGGGCTTGCTGCGACATCCATCGCCTCCGCCGTCTCTCTGGGCTTCCACGAGATCGGCAAAGATGGCACTCGCCCTGTGCAAAATTACCGATAGCGTGAGTGTATCACCAGCATTTCCATCTCTTTAATCCACAGAAGAAGGAGTCTCTCCATCTCAGTGTTGATTGAGGTCCTTCCACTGGCAAGGAGAGTAATGCCTTTAGAACACTTACTCGCTTTAATGGATTCCTTATTCTTAATAATTGTACTAATCGTAGATTGGTGACGGCCGTACGTATTAGCGAGGGTAAAGATGCGCATGCCTTGTTCATATTTCTTTATGATCTCCAGCTTCGTTTCCATAGTTATCCCCTTTTCACTTCTGCCTTTAACATCACTAGCAATCATGGGACCCATGGCTAACGAATTAAAGTTATAATTAAGCACTAAAATGCAAAAAAAAAAAAAAACAATATCGCAAGCACTCACACGAGATCAAGTCTTTACGAAACACACACGAGATTCTGAACTGAGCGCGCGTATGACAAAGAGAGAGAGAGGCAGCATCTCTTACAAGCATTGTTGGAGGATTTTCGGCCAATAGCGTATCGGCATCTTAGTGACGCCGTGATGCCGACCAATAGCAGACTAGCTACATAGTGACGTATGCAGTGACGTATGAGAGTGGTGGTAAGCTACTGACTCGCACAGTCTTTCGCATAGAAACTGCCAAATTTGAGTTTCGGAATTCGATGCCGTAAGGTGGGGAAAATGTCGTAACAAGGGGACGAAAAAAATAGTATTCTACACCGTAACGTAAAAAAAACGTAAGCTGGGGACGCCGTATGCCGAGGTCTGCTGTGTATATATATATATATATATATATATATATATATATATATATATATATATATATATATATATATATATATATATATATATATATATATATGTGCGTGTGTGTGTGTGTATGTCTATATATATATATATATATATATATATATATATATATATATATATATATATATATATATATATATATATATATATATATATATACATATATATATATATATATATATATATATATATATATATATATATATATACATATATATATATATATATATATATATATATATATATATATATATATATATATATATATATATATATATATATATATATACATATATATTCATATATATATATATATATAATGTACATACATACGTATATATATATATATATATATATATATATATATATATATATATATATATATATATATATATATATATATATATATATATATATAAATATATATATATATATATATATATATATATATATATATATATATATATATATATATATATTTATATTTATATACAGTATATATATGTATATATATATATATATATATATATATATATATATATATATATATATATATATATATATATATATATATATATATTTATATATAAATATATATATATATATATATATATATATATATATATATATATATATATAAATATACATATACATATATATATATATATATATATATATATATATATATATATATATATATATATATATATATATATATATATATATATATATATACATATATTCATATATTTATATGCAGTATATATATATATATATATATATATATATATATATATATATATATATATATATATATATATACATATATATATGTATATATGTATATATATATATATATATATATATATATATATATATATATATATATATATATATATATATATATATATATATATATATATACAGTTTATACTATATTTGGTGTAGATGCAACAGTTCCTGTTTTACTTAAAAAAAGAGGGGTCGTTCACCTACTGTCCGATGGAAAAGGCAAACCTATTTGCTGATGTGTTTGACATTAAGCAGATTAATGAGTAACTTGATCTTCGTTATTCATGTTTTCTGAACCTGAACTAACAAGATTAGCTTTTAGATCTTGTGAAGTTAAAGCTCTCTTGATAGACCTTGGTGATTATGAAGGAGTAGACCCCATTGGTATATTTCCTTTCTTTTATTTCATAAAGATTATAGATTTCTTAGCTGTTATTTTGCGCAAGTTAGCAGGAAGAGGAGCTTTTAGAACTTGTAGGAAAATTGGTAATGTAACTCAACTATATCAATGTGTTTTTGGTTAGCTCAAGACCAACTGATTACCACCCAATTCCCTCCAACTCCTATGTTATCAAAGTTTTTGAACGTTTTTTTTTTTGGCAAAACATCTAAATAGCTTCTTTTTCCTAGTTTGAATTTGGTTCTCGTAAAAGTCTTGGAGCATGTGATGTCTTTCATATAATCTCAAATACTATACAGAAATCCTTGATTGTGGTCAGGAAGATCGTGTAATTGGCCTTGATTTTAATGGTACCTTTGACCATGTTAATCAAGTGGCCCTTGTTTTGAAATTCAAAAAGTTGTGAGTAGGTAGGTCATTTCTAAGCATTATTATTGAAATTTTAAATAATAGGTTGTAAAGAGTAGTTTATGTGGGCACCATAGTGAGTATAGTAATGTATTATCTTGTGTTCTTTATGGTAGTGTCCTTGCCCATGACATGTGGTTTGCCAAAATAACAAACTTGTTACATATGCGTATGGTGCTACACTCTTTGCATTAACTGTATCTCCTGAATTCCTTAATAGAGATCTAGCTAAAATTAGTGTATAGTGAAAATTATGTGGAATGAAGGTAAATCCTAACAAAACTCAAAATATGATTGTAAGTAGGTAAAGGATAGTGGTTCCTCAATATCCGGATCTCAGCTTTGATAAGGTTTCTTTAACTGTGTATAACTTAAAATTTTTAGTGTGATTATCGACATCTCATTCACCTTCGAGAAACATACTAGGTGTCTGTCTTTTTCATCTGCAAAAAAAAAAAAAAAAAAAAAAAAAAAAAAAAAAAAAAAAAAAAAAAAAAAAAAAAAAAAAGATTACTTTTTGAGAATGTCTTTTAAGATTTTTTGCTGATCAATACATTTAGAAAAGGTGTTGTAATTCTTTCATTCTACTTTGTTTCAAGTATTATTCTCTTGTCTGACCTTCGCGGCTGATTTTCGTCTTAATTTGTTGGACAAGAACATACGGTCTATTAAATTTCTTATTCCTGATCTGGATATTAATCTCTGTCATCGTCCTTCCTTTAGTTTGTTATATATATTGCATAAGCTTTCTCATAATTCTGATCATCGTATAAATTCAGATCTTCCCAGCCAATTCCATCCTGTTCATAATACTATGCATGCAGTTACTTCTTATGGTCGGGCCTTATACATCATAAGCCTCAATACTATACCGTATTCTAGAAATATAATTCCAACTGTGACTAAGTTGTGGAACGATGTTCCTTATCGGGTAGTTGAATGACTGGAACTTAAAAGGTATAAACTTGAAGCAAATATTTTTATGTTGAACAGGCTGAAATCATTTTTTTTTATAGTTTATATGAAATATCTGGTTTGATGTTGCTAGTGTTTTTTAAATGTCCTATTAAAATTGTTCATTATTTATCATATCTTATATCTATTTCCCTATTTCCTTTCCTCATTGGGCTATTTTTATTTGTTAAAACCCATGGGTTTCTAGCATCTTGCTTTTCCAACTAGGTAAGTAGCTTACCTAGGAATACTACTATCACTACTACAACTACTACTACTACTACTACTAATAATAATAATAATAAAAATAATAATAATAATAATAATAATAATAATAATAATAATAATAATAATAATAACAATAATGATAATAATAATAATAATAATAATTATTATTATTATTATTATTATTATTATTATTATTATTATAACAATAATAATAATAATAATAATAATAATAATAATAATAATAATAATAATAATAAATAGCAGGACATGATTAGGAATGAAGCTATGGGAGAGAATAGTTGTGTGCCCTACGTGATTGAGATAATGATGAAGGGTAGATGGAGATGTTTGGGCATGTTCATTGCACATCCCAATAGAGATTAGTTAATCAAATATTCAACTGGGCTCCACAAGGCACTAGAAGAGTGGGGAGATCCAGGCATACTTGGCTGAGGACTATGGAATGTGAAGTAGGAGAGGAAGAATGGATAAGTATTGAATTAAAGGCTCAAGGTGGAAATGACTGGCAATATATAACCGAGGCCCTTCTGTGTCAATAGGCATAGGAGGAATTAATCATGATATACAAACACACACACACACACACACACACACACATATATATATATATATATATATATATATATATATATATATATATATATATATATATATATATATATATATATATATATATATATATATATATATATATATATATATATATATATATATATATATATAAATATATATGCATATGTATATGTATATATATATATATATATATATATATATATATATATATATATATATATATAGATATAGATATATATATATATATATATATATATATATATATATATATATATATATATATTTATCTATTTATATATGTATATATATATATATATATATATATATATATATATATATGTATAAATATAAATATAAATATATATATATATATATATATATATATATATATATATATATATATATATATATATATATATATATATATATATATATATATATATATATATATATATATATATATATATATATATATATATATATATGAAGTCTGCAATCTCGGGCTATGGCCAGTTTTCAACCCCACGCTGGCCACTGTAGATTAGTGATGTATATATATATATTGGTCATAGCCCGAGGTGGCTTACTGCTACATTCCACTGCAGTGGGGCTAAAAGGATGTTTGTAATAGAACAGACCAAGATTGGAAAGCAAACATCACATCATCTAATGAGTTATTTGAAGAGATGTAAGGAATGAATTGAGATATAAAGGATTCAGTGAAATTAGAATTGATGTGGAATCTTATAAGAGGGTTTTATATTTTGCATCAGAAGATATGAAAGGTACAAAGAAAATTGAGTCGATATGTTATTGATAAAAATCTCCCAGGTTGCAAAGAAGTACCAGTAATAAAACTGAAGGATTGTTTATCAAGCTGAATGATATGTATGAAATGATGATCATTCAAGCCTATGCACCTACTACTTCCTATGCAGAGGAATAAATTGAAGCTTTATGAAGATTTGGAACTGTCAATTTACATTTATTTATGTTTAAAGAAGAAAAGAGAATAAGCAGTTGGTAAATATGGAATAAGCATAACTAATGCCAGAGGAGAAAGAAGCAATCTTCAAATCATGAATATCTTTAAAAAAGAAAGAAAAGAAAAAAAAACCTAAAAAATGGACATGGAGAAGCCCGAATGGCGAAAAAAAAAAATCGAAAAGGATTTCATTCTCAGTGAAAAAGTAATTCATTTAAAGAGGATTTGATAGTGTTAAACATGTTAAGTCAAACGATCATTCAATAAAAAGAAGTTAAATCTTTTTAAATATATGGAAAGAATGAAGAAAACTAATATTGAGAAATATATTAAGAGTAAAATCTAACAAGTTTAGTTTAGCAATGAAAAATGGGTATTCCAGGCTAAATGATGAAATGGAAGCAAATAGAAATAATGTATAGCAATCCGCAATAGAGACATGTGTAAAAGTTTCTAAGCAATATCGAGAAAAATTTTAAGGAAAGATGAAACACTAAATAAAGAAAAAAACGATTGGAAATGATGGTAACATAGATGGAAGAGAAATTGCAGAAGTATTCTACACTATAAACAAAACAAAACACCAAGCATTACCTTAAGGAAAAGTTGTACCAAACCTGTTTCACACACGCTCTTGCGCTGTAACGGTATTTCCCCCTTTTTTTATATATATTTTTCACTCTCTGCCTGTAAAAATAACAGAACCTATTTAAACTGGCCTTTTCATGCATTAACTAGTTTCCATTTTAGTTACGTTTTGCTCGCAAATACTTGTATATAAGTTTGTTATTTGTTTAGTAAAGTTTAATTGCATTCCTCTCGCCTCTCTGTTATAACCTAACAGCCCACTAGCCCAATTAGTGACTCCTGGAGGAATGGCTCCCTTCCGCCTTTCCCCTTACTTCTGTAACCTACTATTTGATGATTCCCCCCTCCGACCATGAGTCTTCTCTCCACACCACATCCATGAAACTACCATCCTTCAACAGTATAGAGGCATTCGTTCTGTTTTGGCGCGTCGAGGTTCAGTTCCGCATTGTGTGTGACTTGATCAAGCACCAAAGCAAACTATGTCCTCCTGGCAATCCCCAAGGACATTTTCCAAGAAATATCCGACTGGCTTTGCGAACAAGGAGACCCCAAATAGGGTAATTCGTCCTTAAAACATACCTGCTTGAGTAGTGGTCGCCATTGCAAGTTGCCCGTATAGCCAAGATTTTTCAGCTGTCTTAAGAACTGTTGAAGGACCAAAAGGCTTCATTAACCCTCAGAGAAATAACCAATATCGCTCGCTTGCAACCTTCTACAAATGGCTCTAATCAGGAGGTGAACCTACTTCATGCCCTTTGGGTATGACATCCACCCTAATGCCAATATTTTGCCCATGATGACCAAATTTGATGCCCTTATGGCTACCCACTTCACAACCGTCAAGACTTCCATAAACGCCTCCACTCCTGACAAGGGTAACAACTATTCAAGATCAACTGAAGATGACCTGAATGGGGTAGGATGATATGTGGTAGGACTCAAAAGCCCATCCCGTAACAGGTCAGAGCGGAAACAAAGCTGCCCACCACCCATATATGCCACCCTTCGTTCACTTCCCAACGAATGACCTCTCCAGCCAATTACTGACGCCCATTAGCCGCAGTTATGCTACTACTACTCCAAATTTTAAGCTGCTACAAAGAAATGTGAGAATGTTTGTCAGTGGCCCAAAAGATTGAAAGTAGGTCATGGCTTCTGGAGGTAGCCTCCCTTATCACATATCATTCTGTTTTATATGATGCAGGTGAGGGCATGCGAATTTTGGTAAACACTGGTGCCTGCCCTTTTTTTCTACCAAGTCTACTATCCAGAATATAGCAGAGTCTGTCTAAGCCTGCCAATATCTGCTTGGTAGCAGCCAATGTATCTGTGATCCCCACCCACGAATAAAAGGACTTTATATTATCATTTGGGAGTGCCAAATATCATTGGAAGTTACTAGTAGCTGACTTTACATTGGCAATCCTCGTTGCGGATTTGATCTCCCATTTCCATATCCTGGTTGATGTGTTCCCCGACAGTTAGCCAACGCTGACTATTACATACTGACACCTTTTTATCCCGCCCCTCCACCTTGGACTCTACATCAGTGCACCAATAGATGTCTACGCTCACCTCCTCACACCGTACCTGGAGTCTTCTGTCTATAACTACACAGAATGCCTACGGCTCCCGCCAAACACTGTATCCATCACCATATCAAGACGACAGGTAGTGCAGTAATCACCAGATTCATGTGTGTGGCCCCTGATGGCTTGGCAACTACTAAACAATCGTTTGCCAATATGAAAGAGATTAGCCTTTGCCCAATAGCCTCAAGCTAATGTTCATATATATATATATATATATATATATATATATATATATATATATATATATATATATATATATATATATATATATATATATATATATGTATATATATATATATATATATATATATATATATATATATATATATATATATATATATATATATGTATATATATATATATATATGTATATATATATATATATACATATATGTATATATATATATATATATATATATATATATATATATATATATATGTATATAAATATTTATATATATATATATATATATATATATATATATATATATATATATATATATATATATATATATATATGCAGTCTGCAACCTCGGGCTATGGCCAGTTTTCAACCCCACGCTGGCCACTGTAGATTAGTGATGTATATATATATATATATATATATATATATATATATATATATATATATATATATATATATATATATATATATTTATATATATGTATATATATATATATATATATATATATATATATATATATATATATATATATATATATATATATATATATATACATATATATATGTACATCACTATTCTACAGTGGCCAGCGTGAGGTTGAAAACTAGTCATACCCCGAGGTGGCTTACTGCTACATTCCACTGCAGTGGGGCTAAAAGGATGTTTGTAATAGAACAGACCAAGATTGGAAAGTAAACATCACATCATCTAATGAGTTATTTGAAGAGATGTAAGGAATGAATTGAGATATAAAGGATTCAGTGAAACTAGAATTGATGTGGAATCTTATAAGAGGGTTTTATATTTTGCATCAGAAGATATGAAAGGTACAAAGAAAATTGAGTCGATATGTTAGTGATAAAAATCTCCCAGGTTGCAAAGAAGTACCAGTGATAAAACTGAAGGATTGTTTATCAAGCTGAATGATATGTATGAAATGATGATCATTCAAGCCTATGCACCTACTACTTCCTATGCAGAGGAATAAATTGAAGCTTTATGAAGATTTGGAACTGTCAATTTACATTTATTTATGTTTAAAGAAGAAAAGAGAATAAGCAGTTGGTAAATATGGAATAAGCATAACTAATGCCAGAGGAGAAAGAAGCAATCTTCAAATCATGAATATCTTTAAAAAAGAAAGAAAAGAAAAAAAAACCTAAAAAATGGACATGGAGAAGCCCGAATGGCGAAAAAAAAAATCGAAAAGGATTTCATTCTCAGTGAAAAAGTAATTCATTTAAAGAGGATTTGATAGTGTTAAACATGTTAAGTCAAACGATCATTCAATAAAAAGAAGTTAAATCTTTTTAAATATATGGAAAGAATGAAGAAAACTAATATTGAGAAATATATTAAGAGTAAAATCTAACAAGTTTAGTTTAGCAATAAAAAATGGGTATTCCAGGCTAAATGATGAAATGGAAGCAAATAGAAATAATGTATAGCAATCCGCAATAGAGACATGTGTAAAAGTTTCTAAGCAATATCGAGAAAAATTTTAAGGAAAGATGAAACACTAAATAAAGAAAAAAACGATTGGAAATGATGGTAACATAGATGGAAGAGAAATTGCAGAAGTATTCTACACAATAAACAAAACAAAACACCAAGCATTACCTTAAGGAAAAGTTGTACCAAACCTGTTTCACACACGCTCTTGCGCTGTAACGGTATTTCCCCCTTTTTTTATATATATTTTTCACTCTCTGCCTGTAAAAATAACAGAACCTATTTAAACTGGCCTTTTCATGCATTAACTAGTTTCCATTTTAGTTACGTTTTGCTCGCAAATACTTGTATATAAGTTTGTTATTTGTTTAGTAAAGTTTAATTGCATTCCTCTCGCCTCTCTGTTATAACCTAACAGCCCACTAGCCCAATTAGTGACTCCTGGAGGAATGGCTCCCTTCCGCCTTTCCCCTTACTTCTGTAACCTACTATTTGATGATTCCCCCCTCCGACCATGAGTCTTCTCTCCACACCACATCCATGAAACTACCATCCTTCAACAGTATAGAGGCATTCGTTCTGTTTTGGCGCGTCGAGGTTCAGTTCCGCATTGTGTGTGACTTGATCAAGCACCAAAGCAAACTATGTCCTCCTGGCAATCCCCAAGGACATTTTCCAAGAAATATCCGACTGGCTTTGCGAACAAGGAGACCCCAAATAGGGTAATTCGTCCTTAAAACATACCTGCTTGAGTAGTGGTCGCCATTGCAAGTTGCCCGTATAGCCAAGATTTTTCAGCTGTCTTGAGAACTGTTGAAGGACCAAAAGGCTTCATTAACCCTCAGAGAAATAACCAATATCGCTCGCTTGCAACCTTCTACAAATGGCTCTAATCAGGAGGTGAACCTACTTCATGCCCTTTGGGTATGACATCCACCCTAATGCCAATATTTTGCCCATGATGACCAAATTTGATGCCCTTATGGCTACCCACTTCACAACCGTCAAGACTTCCATAAACGCCTCCACTCCTGACAAGGGTAACAACTATTCAAGATCAACTGAAGATGACCTGAATGGGGTAGGATGATATGTGGTAGGACTCAAAAGCCCATCCCGTAACAGGTCAGAGCGGAAACAAAGCTGCCCACCACCCATATATGCCACCCTTCGTTCACTTCCCAACGAATGACCTCTCCAGCCAATTACTGACGCCCATTAGCCGCAGTTATGCTACTACTACTCCAAATTTTAAGCTGCTACAAAGAAATGTGAGAATGTTTGTCAGTGGCCCAAAAGATTGAAAGTAGGTCATGGCTTCTGGAGGTAGCCTCCCTTATCACATATCATTCTGTTTTATATGATGCAGGTGAGGGCATGCGAATTTTGGTAAACACTGGTGCCTGCCCTTTTTTTCTACCAAGTCTACTATCCAGAATATAGCAGAGTCTGTCTAAGCCTGCCAATATCTGCTTGGTAGCAGCCAATGTATCTGTGATCCCCACCCACGAATATAAGAACTTTACATTATCATTTGGGAGTGCCAAATATCATTGGAAGTTACTAGTAGCTGACTTTACATTGGCAATCCTCGTTGCGGATTTGATCTCCCATTTCCATATCCTGGTTGATGTGTTCCCCGACAGTTAGCCAACGCTGACTATTACATACTGACACCTTTTTATCCCGCCCCTCCACCTTGGACTCTACATCAGTGCACCAATAGATGTCTACGCTCACCTCCTCACACCGTACCTGGAGTCTTCTGTCTATAACTACACAGAATGCCTACGGCTCCCGCCAAACACTGTATCCATCACCATATCAAGACGACAGGTAGTGCAGTAATCACCAGATTCATGTGTGTGGCCCCTGATGGCTTGGCAACTACTAAACAATCGTTTGCCAATATGAAAGAGATTAGCCTTTGCCCAATAGCCTCAAGCTAATGTTCATATATATATCTATATATATATATATATATATATATATATATATATATATATATATATATATATATATATATATATATATATATATATATATATATATATATATGTATATATATATATATATGTATATATATATATACATATATGTATATATATATATATATATATATATATATATATATATATATATATATATATATATATATATATATATATGTATATAAATATTATATATATATATATATATATATATATATATATATATATATATATATATATATATATATATATATATATATATATATATATATATATATATGCAGTCTGCAACCTCGGGCTATGGCCAGTTTTCAACCCCACGCTGGCCACTGTAGATTAGTGATGTATATATATATATATATATATATATATATATATATATATATATATATATATATATATATATATATATATTTATATATATGTATATATATATATATATATATATATATATATATATATATATATATATATATATATATATATATATATACATATATATATGTACATCACTATTCTACAGTGGCCAGCGTGAGGTTGAAAACTAGTCATACCCCGAGGTGGCTTACTGCTACATTCCACTGCAGTGGGGCTAAAAGGATGTTTGTAATAGAACAGACCAAGATTGGAAAGTAAACATCACATCATCTAATGAGTTATTTGAAGAGATGTAAGGAATGAATTGAGATATAAAGGATTCAGTGAAACTAGAATTGATGTGGAATCTTATAAGAGGGTTTTATATTTTGCATCAGAAGATATGAAAGGTACAAAGAAAATTGAGTCGATATGTTAGTGATAAAAATCTCCCAGGTTGCAAAGAAGTACCAGTGATAAAACTGAAGGATTGTTTATCAAGCTGAATGATATGTATGAAATGATGATCATTCAAGCCTATGCACCTACTACTTCCTATGCAGAGGAATAAATTGAAGCTTTATGAAGATTTGGAACTGTCAATTTACATTTATTTATGTTTAAAGAAGAAAAGAGAATAAGCAGTTGGTAAATATGGAATAAGCATAACTAATGCCAGAGGAGAAAGAAGCAATCTTCAAATCATGAATATCTTTAAAAAAGAAAGAAAAGAAAAAAAAACCTAAAAAATGGACATGGAGAAGCCCGAATGGCGAAAAAAAAAATCGAAAAGGATTTCATTCTCAGTGAAAAAGTAATTCATTTAAAGAGGATTTGATAGTGTTAAACATGTTAAGTCAAACGATCATTCAATAAAAAGAAGTTAAATCTTTTTAAATATATGGAAAGAATGAAGAAAACTAATATTGAGAAATATATTAAGAGTAAAATCTAACAAGTTTAGTTTAGCAATGAAAAATGGGTATTCCAGGCTAAATGATGAAATGGAAGCAAATAGAAATAATGTATAGCAATCCGCAATAGAGACATGTGTAAAAGTTTCTAAGCAATATCGAGAAAAATTTTAAGGAAAGATGAAACACTAAATAAAGAAAAAAACGATTGGAAATGATGGTAACATAGATGGAAGAGAAATTGCAGAAGTATTCTACACTATAAACAAAACAAAACACCAAGCATTACCTTAAGGAAAAGTTGTACCAAACCTGTTTCACACACGCTCTTGCGCTGTAACGGTATTTCCCCCTTTTTTTATATATATTTTTCACTCTCTGCCTGTAAAAATAACAGAACCTATTTAAACTGGCCTTTTCATGCATTAACTAGTTTCCATTTTAGTTACGTTTTGCTCGCAAATACTTGTATATAAGTTTGTTATTTGTTTAGTAAAGTTTAATTGCATTCCTCTCGCCTCTCTGTTATAACCTAACAGCCCACTAGCCCAATTAGTGACTCCTGGAGGAATGGCTCCCTTCCGCCTTTCCCCTTACTTCTGTAACCTACTATTTGATGATTCCCCCCTCCGACCATGAGTCTTCTCTCCACACCACATCCATGAAACTACCATCCTTCAACAGTATAGAGGCATTCGTTCTGTTTTGGCGCGTCGAGGTTCAGTTCCGCATTGTGTGTGACTTGATCAAGCACCAAAGCAAACTATGTCCTCCTGGCAATCCCCAAGGACATTTTCCAAGAAATATCCGACTGGCTTTGCGAACAAGGAGACCCCAAATAGGGTAATTCGTCCTTAAAACATACCTGCTTGAGTAGTGGTCGCCATTGCAAGTTGCCCGTATAGCCAAGATTTTTCAGCTGTCTTAAGAACTGTTGAAGGACCAAAAGGCTTCATTAACCCTCAGAGAAATAACCAATATCGCTCGCTTGCAACCTTCTACAAATGGCTCTAATCAGGAGGTGAACCTACTTCATGCCCTTTGGGTATGACATCCACCCTAATGCCAATATTTTGCCCATGATGACCAAATTTGATGCCCTTATGGCTACCCACTTCACAACCGTCAAGACTTCCATAAACGCCTCCACTCCTGACAAGGGTAACAACTATTCAAGATCAACTGAAGATGACCTGAATGGGGTAGGATGATATGTGGTAGGACTCAAAAGCCCATCCCGTAACAGGTCAGAGCGGAAACAAAGCTGCCCACCACCCATATATGCCACCCTTCGTTCACTTCCCAACGAATGACCTCTCCAGCCAATTACTGACGCCCATTAGCCGCAGTTATGCTACTACTACTCCAAATTTTAAGCTGCTACAAAGAAATGTGAGAATGTTTGTCAGTGGCCCAAAAGATTGAAAGTAGGTCATGGCTTCTGGAGGTAGCCTCCCTTATCACATATCATTCTGTTTTATATGATGCAGGTGAGGGCATGCGAATTTTGGTAAACACTGGTGCCTGCCCTTTTTTTCTACCAAGTCTACTATCCAGAATATAGCAGAGTCTGTCTAAGCCTGCCAATATCTGCTTGGTAGCAGCCAATGTATCTGTGATCCCCACCCACGAATAAAAGGACTTTATATTATCATTTGGGAGTGCCAAATATCATTGGAAGTTACTAGTAGCTGACTTTACATTGGCAATCCTCGTTGCGGATTTGATCTCCCATTTCCATATCCTGGTTGATGTGTTCCCCGACAGTTAGCCAACGCTGACTATTACATACTGACACCTTTTTATCCCGCCCCTCCACCTTGGACTCTACATCAGTGCACCAATAGATGTCTACGCTCACCTCCTCACACCGTACCTGGAGTCTTCTGTCTATAACTACACAGAATGCCTACGGCTCCCGCCAAACACTGTATCCATCACCATATCAAGACGACAGGTAGTGCAGTAATCACCAGATTCATGTGTGTGGCCCCTGATGGCTTGGCAACTACTAAACAATCGTTTGCCAATATGAAAGAGATTAGCCTTTGCCCAATAGCCTCAAGCTAATGTTCATATATATATATATATATATATATATATATATATATATATATATATATATATATATATATATATATATGTATATATATATATATATATATATATATTATATATATATATATATATATATATATATATATATATATATATATATGTATATATATATATATATATGTATATATATATATATATACATATATGTATATATATATATATATATATATATATATATATATATATATATATATATATGTATATAAATATTTATATATATATATATATATATATATATATATATATATATATATATATATATATATATATATATATATATATATATATATATATATATGCAGTCTGCAACCTCGGGCTATGGCCAGTTTTCAACCCCACGCTGGCCACTGTAGATTAGTGATGTATATATATATATTATATATATATATATATATATATATATATATATATATATATATATATATATATATATATATATATTTATATATATGTATATATATATATATATATATATATATATATATATATATATATATATATATATATATATATATATATACATATAT
Organism: Palaemon carinicauda; assembly: GCF_036898095.1. Classification (NCBI taxonomy): domain Eukaryota; kingdom Metazoa; phylum Arthropoda; class Malacostraca; order Decapoda; family Palaemonidae; genus Palaemon; species Palaemon carinicauda. The sequence continues at coordinate 153,364,533 of NC_090725.1, read as the reverse complement.
ATATGTACATCACTATTCTACAGTGGCCAGCGTGAGGTTGAAAACTAGTCATACCCCGAGGTGGCTTACTGCTACATTCCACTGCAGTGGGGCTAAAAGGATGTTTGTAATAGAACAGACCAAGATTGGAAAGTAAACATCACATCATCTAATGAGTTATTTGAAGAGATGTAAGGAATGAATTGAGATATAAAGGATTCAGTGAAACTAGAATTGATGTGGAATCTTATAAGAGGGTTTTATATTTTGCATCAGAAGATATGAAAGGTACAAAGAAAATTGAGTCGATATGTTAGTGATAAAAATCTCCCAGGTTGCAAAGAAGTACCAGTGATAAAACTGAAGGATTGTTTATCAAGCTGAATGATATGTATGAAATGATGATCATTCAAGCCTATGCACCTACTACTTCCTATGCAGAGGAATAAATTGAAGCTTTATGAAGATTTGGAACTGTCAATTTACATTTATTTATGTTTAAAGAAGAAAAGAGAATAAGCAGTTGGTAAATATGGAATAAGCATAACTAATGCCAGAGGAGAAAGAAGCAATCTTCAAATCATGAATATCTTTAAAAAAGAAAGAAAAGAAAAAAAAACCTAAAAAATGGACATGGAGAAGCCCGAATGGCGAAAAAAAAAATCGAAAAGGATTTCATTCTCAGTGAAAAAGTAATTCATTTAAAGAGGATTTGATAGTGTTAAACATGTTAAGTCAAACGATCATTCAATAAAAAGAAGTTAAATCTTTTTAAATATATGGAAAGAATGAAGAAAACTAATATTGAGAAATATATTAAGAGTAAAATCTAACAAGTTTAGTTTAGCAATAAAAAATGGGTATTCCAGGCTAAATGATGAAATGGAAGCAAATAGAAATAATGTATAGCAATCCGCAATAGAGACATGTGTAAAAGTTTCTAAGCAATATCGAGAAAAATTTTAAGGAAAGATGAAACACTAAATAAAGAAAAAAACGATTGGAAATGATGGTAACATAGATGGAAGAGAAATTGCAGAAGTATTCTACACAATAAACAAAACAAAACACCAAGCATTACCTTAAGGAAAAGTTGTACCAAACCTGTTTCACACACGCTCTTGCGCTGTAACGGTATTTCCCCCTTTTTTTATATATATTTTTCACTCTCTGCCTGTAAAAATAACAGAACCTATTTAAACTGGCCTTTTCATGCATTAACTAGTTTCCATTTTAGTTACGTTTTGCTCGCAAATACTTGTATATAAGTTTGTTATTTGTTTAGTAAAGTTTAATTGCATTCCTCTCGCCTCTCTGTTATAACCTAACAGCCCACTAGCCCAATTAGTGACTCCTGGAGGAATGGCTCCCTTCCGCCTTTCCCCTTACTTCTGTAACCTACTATTTGATGATTCCCCCCTCCGACCATGAGTCTTCTCTCCACACCACATCCATGAAACTACCATCCTTCAACAGTATAGAGGCATTCGTTCTGTTTTGGCGCGTCGAGGTTCAGTTCCGCATTGTGTGTGACTTGATCAAGCACCAAAGCAAACTATGTCCTCCTGGCAATCCCCAAGGACATTTTCCAAGAAATATCCGACTGGCTTTGCGAACAAGGAGACCCCAAATAGGGTAATTCGTCCTTAAAACATACCTGCTTGAGTAGTGGTCGCCATTGCAAGTTGCCCGTATAGCCAAGATTTTTCAGCTGTCTTGAGAACTGTTGAAGGACCAAAAGGCTTCATTAACCCTCAGAGAAATAACCAATATCGCTCGCTTGCAACCTTCTACAAATGGCTCTAATCAGGAGGTGAACCTACTTCATGCCCTTTGGGTATGACATCCACCCTAATGCCAATATTTTGCCCATGATGACCAAATTTGATGCCCTTATGGCTACCCACTTCACAACCGTCAAGACTTCCATAAACGCCTCCACTCCTGACAAGGGTAACAACTATTCAAGATCAACTGAAGATGACCTGAATGGGGTAGGATGATATGTGGTAGGACTCAAAAGCCCATCCCGTAACAGGTCAGAGCGGAAACAAAGCTGCCCACCACCCATATATGCCACCCTTCGTTCACTTCCCAACGAATGACCTCTCCAGCCAATTACTGACGCCCATTAGCCGCAGTTATGCTACTACTACTCCAAATTTTAAGCTGCTACAAAGAAATGTGAGAATGTTTGTCAGTGGCCCAAAAGATTGAAAGTAGGTCATGGCTTCTGGAGGTAGCCTCCCTTATCACATATCATTCTGTTTTATATGATGCAGGTGAGGGCATGCGAATTTTGGTAAACACTGGTGCCTGCCCTTTTTTTCTACCAAGTCTACTATCCAGAATATAGCAGAGTCTGTCTAAGCCTGCCAATATCTGCTTGGTAGCAGCCAATGTATCTGTGATCCCCACCCACGAATATAAGAACTTTACATTATCATTTGGGAGTGCCAAATATCATTGGAAGTTACTAGTAGCTGACTTTACATTGGCAATCCTCGTTGCGGATTTGATCTCCCATTTCCATATCCTGGTTGATGTGTTCCCCGACAGTTAGCCAACGCTGACTATTACATACTGACACCTTTTTATCCCGCCCCTCCACCTTGGACTCTACATCAGTGCACCAATAGATGTCTACGCTCACCTCCTCACACCGTACCTGGAGTCTTCTGTCTATAACTACACAGAATGCCTACGGCTCCCGCCAAACACTGTATCCATCACCATATCAAGACGACAGGTAGTGCAGTAATCACCAGATTCATGTGTGTGGCCCCCTGATGGCTTGGCAACTACTAAACAATCGTTTGCCAATATGAAAGAGATTAGCCTTTGCCCAATAGCCTCAAGCTAATGTTCATATATATATATATATATATGTATATATATATATATATATATATGTATATATATATATATGTATTATATATATATATATACATATATGTATATATATATATATATATATGTATATAAATATTTATATATATATATATATATATGCAGTCTGCAACCTCGGGCTATGGCCAGTTTTCAACCCCACGCTGGCCACTGTAGATTAGTGATGTATATATATATATATATATATATATTTATATATATGTATATATATATATATATATATATACATATATATATGTACATCACTATTCTACAGTGGCCAGCGTGAGGTTGAAAACTAGTCATACCCGAGGTGGCTTACTGCTACATTCCACTGCAGTGGGGCTAAAAGGATGTTTGTAATAGAACAGACCAAGATTGGAAAGTAAACATCACATCATCTAATGAGTTATTTGAAGAGATGTAAGGAATGAATTGAGATATAAAGGATTCAGTGAAACTAGAATTGATGTGGAATCTTATAAGAGGGGTTTTATATTTTGCATCAGAAGATATGAAAGGTACAAAGAAAATTGAGTCGATATGTTAGTGATAAAAATCTCCCAGGTTGCAAAGAAGTACCAGTGATAAAACTGAAGGATTGTTTATCAAGCTGAATGATATGTATGAAATGATGATCATTCAAGCCTATGCACCTACTACTTCCTATGCAGAGGAATAAATTGAAGCTTTATGAAGATTTGGAACTGTCAATTTACATTTATTTATGTTTAAAGAAGAAAAGAGAATAAGCAGTTGGTAAATATGGAATAAGCATAACTAATGCCAGAGGAGAAAGAAGCAATCTTCAAATCATGAATATCTTTAAAAAAGAAAGAAAAGAAAAAAAAACCTAAAAAATGGACATGGAGAAGCCCGAATGGCGAAAAAAAAAATCGAAAAGGATTTCATTCTCAGTGAAAAAGTAATTCATTTAAAGAGGATTTGATAGTGTTAAACATGTTAAGTCAAACGATCATTCAATAAAAAGAAGTTAAATCTTTTTAAATATATGGAAAGAATGAAGAAAACTAATATTGAGAAATATATTAAGAGTAAAATCTAACAAGTTTAGTTTAGCAATAAAAAATGGGTATTCCAGGCTAAATGATGAAATGGAAGCAAATAGAAATAATGTATAGCAATCCGCAATAGAGACATGTGTAAAAGTTTCTAAGCAATATCGAGAAAAATTTTAAGGAAAGATGAAACACTAAAATAAAGAAAAAAACGATTGGAAATGATGGTAACATAGATGGAAGAGAAATTGCAGAAGTATTCTACACAATAAACAAAACAAAACACCAAGCATTACCTTAAGGAAAAGTTGTACCAAACCTGTTTCACACACGCTCTTGCGCTGTAACGGTATTTCCCCCTTTTTTTTATATATATTTTTCACTCTCTGCCTGTAAAAATAACAGAACCTATTTAAACTGGCCTTTTCATGCATTAACTAGTTTCCATTTTAGTTACGTTTTGCTCGCAAATACTTGTATATAAGTTTGTTATTTGTTTAGTAAAGTTTAATTGCATTCCTCTCGCCTCTCTGTTATAACCTAACAGCCCACTAGCCCAATTAGTGACTCCTGGAGGAATGGCTCCCTTCCGCCTTTCCCCTTACTTCTGTAACCTACTATTTGATGATTCCCCCCTCCGACCATGAGTCTTCTCTCCACACCACATCCATGAAACTACCATCCTTCAACAGTATAGAGGCATTCGTTCTGTTTTTGGCGCGTCGAGGTTCAGTTCCGCATTGTGTGTGACTTGATCAAGCACCAAAGCAAACTATGTCCTCCTGGCAATCCCCAAGGACATTTTCCAAGAAATATCCGACTGGCTTTGCGAACAAGGAGACCCCAAATAGGGTAATTCGTCCTTAAAACATACCTGCTTGAGTAGTGGTCGCCATTGCAAGTTGCCCGTATAGCCAAGATTTTTCAGCTGTCTTGAGAACTGTTGAAGGACCAAAAGGCTTCATTAACCCTCAGAGAAATAACCAATATCGCTCGCTTGCAACCTTCTACAAATGGCTCTAATCAGGAGGTGAACCTACTTCATGCCCTTTGGGTATGACATCCACCCTAATGCCAATATTTTGCCCATGATGACCAAATTTGATGCCCTTATGGCTACCCACTTCACAACCGTCAAGACTTCCATAAACGCCTCCACTCCTGACAAGGGTAACAACTATTCAAGATCAACTGAAGATGACCTGAATGGGGTAGGATGATATGTGGTAGGACTCAAAAGCCCATCCCGTAACAGGTCAGAGCGGAAACAAAGCTGCCCACCACCCATATATGCCACCCTTCGTTCACTTCCCAACGAATGACCTCTCCAGCCAATTACTGACGCCCATTAGCCGCAGTTATGCTACTACTACTCCAAATTTTAAGCTGCTACAAAGAAATGTGAGAATGTTTGTCAGTGGCCCAAAAGATTGAAAGTAGGTCATGGCTTCTGGAGGTAGCCCTCCCTTATCACATATCATTCTGTTTTATATGATGCAGGTGAGGGCATGCGAATTTTGGTAAACACTGGTGCCTGCCCTTTTTTTCTACCAAGTCTACTATCCAGAATATAGCAGAGTCTGTCTAAGCCTGCCAATATCTGCTTGGTAGCAGCCAATGTATCTGTGATCCCCACCCACGAATATAAGAACTTTACATTATCATTTGGGAGTGCCAAATATCATTGGAAGTTACTAGTAGCTGACTTTACATTGGCAATCCTCGTTGCGGATTTGATCTCCCATTTCCATATCCTGGTTGATGTGTTCCCCGACAGTTAGCCAACGCTGACTATTACATACTGACACCTTTTTATCCCGCCCCTCCACCTTGGACTCTACATCAGTGCACCAATAGATGTCTACGCTCACCTCCTCACACCGTACCTGGAGTCTTCTGTCTATAACTACACAGAATGCCTACGGCTCCCGCCAAACACTGTATCCATCACCATATCAAGACGACAGGTAGTGCAGTAATCACCAGATTCATGTGTGTGGCCCCTGATGGCTTGGCAACTACTAAACAATCGTTTGCCAATATGAAAGAGATTAGCCTTTGCCCAATAGCCTCAAGCTAATGTTCATATATATATCTATATATATATATATATATATGTATATATATATATATATGTATATATATATATACATATATGTATATATATATATATATATATATGTATATAAATATTTATATATATATATATATATATATGCAGTCTGCAACCTCGGGCTATGGCCAGTTTTCAACCCCACGCTGGCCACTGTAGATTAGTGATGTATATATATATATATATATATATATTTATATATATGTATATATATATATATATATATATATATACATATATATATGTACATCACTATTCTACAGTGGCCAGCGTGAGGTTGAAAACTAGTCATACCCCGAGGTGGCTTACTGCTACATTCCACTGCAGTGGGGCTAAAAGGATGTTTGTAATAGAACAGACCAAGATTGGAAAGTAAACATCACATCATCTAATGAGTTATTTGAAGAGATGTAAGGAATGAATTGAGATATAAAGGATTCAGTGAAACTAGAATTGATGTGGAATCTTATAAGAGGGTTTTATATTTTGCATCAGAAGATATGAAAGGTACAAAGAAAATTGAGTCGATATGTTAGTGATAAAAATCTCCCAGGTTGCAAAGAAGTACCAGTGATAAAACTGAAGGATTGTTTATCAAGCTGAATGATATGTATGAAATGATGATCATTCAAGCCTATGCACCTACTACTTCCTATGCAGAGGAATAAATTGAAGCTTTATGAAGATTTGGAACTGTCAATTTACATTTATTTATGTTTAAAGAAGAAAAGAGAATAAGCAGTTGGTAAATATGGAATAAGCATAACTAATGCCAGAGGAGAAAGAAGCAATCTTCAAATCATGAATATCTTTAAAAAAGAAAGAAAAGAAAAAAAAACCTAAAAAATGGACATGGAGAAGCCCGAATGGCGAAAAAATAATCGAAAAAGATTTCATTCTCAGTGAAAAAGTAATTCATTTAAAGAAGATTTGATAGTGCTAAACATGTTAAGTCAAACGATCATTCAATAAAAAGAAGTTAAATCTTTTTAAATATATGGAAGGAATAAGGAAAACTAATATTGAGAAATATATTAAGAGTAAAATATAACAAGTTTAGTTTAGCAATAAAAAATGGGTATTCCAGGCTAAATGATGAAATGGAAGCAAGTAAAAATAATGTATAGCAATCCGCAATAGAGACATGTGTAAAAGTTTCTAAGCAATATCGAGAAAATTTAAGGAAAGATGAAAAATTATATAAAGAAAAAAACGATTGGACATGATGGTAAAATAGATGGAAGAGAATTTGCAGAAGTATTCTAAACAATAAATAAAACAAAACACCAAGCATTACCTTAAGGAAAAGTTGTACCAAACCTGTTTCACACACACTCTTGCACTGTAAGGGTATTTCCTTTTTATATATATATATATATATATATATATATTTCACTCTATGCCTGTAAAAATAAAAGAACCTTTTTAAACTGGCCTTTTCATGCATTAACTAGTTTCCATTTTAGTTACGTTTTGCTCGCAAATACTTGTATATAAGTTTGTTATTTGTTTAGTAAAGTTTAATTGCATTCCTCTCGCCTCTCTGTTATAACCTAACAGCCCACTAGCCCAATTAGTGACTCCTGGAGGAATGGCTCCCTTCCGCCTTTCCCCTTACTTCTGTAACCTACTATTTGATGATTCCCCCCTCCGACCATGAGTCTTCTCTCCACACCACATCCATGAAACTACCATCCTTCAACAGTATAGAGGCATTCGTTCTGTTTTGGCGCGTCGAGGTTCAGTTCCGCATTGTGTGTGACTTGATCAAGCACCAAAGCAAACTATGTCCTCCTGGCAATCCCCAAGGACATTTTCCAAGAAATATCCGACTGGCTTTGCGAACAAGGAGACCCCAAATAGGGTAATTCGTCCTTAAAAACATACCTGCTTTAGTAGTGGTCGCCATTGCAAGTTGCCCGTATAGCCAAGATTTTTCAGCTGTCTTAAGAACTGTTGAAGGACCAAAAGGCTTCATTAACCCTCAGAGAAATAACCAATATCGCTCGCTTGCAACCTTCTACAAATGGCTCTAATCAGGAGGTGAACCTACTTCATGCCCTTTGGGTATGACATCCACCCTAATGCCAATATTTTGCCCATGATGACCAAATTCGATGCCCTTATGGCCATCCACTTCACAACCATCAAGACTTCCATAAACGCCTCCACTCCTGACGAGGGCAACAACTATTCAAGATCAACTGAAGATGACCTGAATGGGGTAGGATGATATGTGGTAGGACTCAAAAGCCCATCCCGTAACAGGTCAGAGCGGAAACAAAGCTGCCCACCACCCATATATGCCACCCTTCGTTCACTTCCCAACGAATGACCTCTCCAGCCAATTACTGAAGCCCATTGGCCGCAATTATGCTACTACTACTCCAAATTTTAAGATGTTACAAAGAAATGTGAGAATGTTTGTCAGTGGCCCAAACGCTGACTATTACTTACTGACACCTTTTTATCCCGGCCCTTCACGTTGGACTCTACATCAGTGCACCAATATATGTCTACGCTCACCTCCTCACACCGTACCTGGAGTCTTCTGTCTATAATTTTACAGAACGCCTACGGCTCCCGCCTAACACTGTATCCATCACCATATCAAGACGACAGGTACCGCAGTGATCACCAGATTCATGTGTGTGGCCCCTGATGGCTTGGCAACTACTAAACAATCGTTTGCCGAAATGGAAGAGATTAGCTTTTGCCCAATAGCCTCACGCTAATGTTCATATATATATATATACTATATATATATATATAACAAGTAAGGTTGGTTCTCCAGTTGTGACATCTGATCACGCCTTGATATCATTAGTAGTGAAGACTGAACAGCCTGTCCCTGATGTATCATAATCTTGTGAAATTTATATGAAATCTCATGCAGACTGGAATGGGATTTTGCATGATCTTTTGTGCTTGAATTGGTCAAAATTATATAGTAGTGTTGATCATGTTGTCCTTTTGAATGAGAACCTAGTCAACATAACTGATAGGCGCATCCCTTCCCATGTGCTAAGGTACCGAGTGAAGGAAAAAATATGGTTCAATGAGGATTGTAGATGTCCTTATTTAGAGAAGCAGGAGGCCTATCATCTTTGGAAAGGTAACAGATCAGATTCGACCTGGAATAACTATACTCAGCTTAGAGCTTTTGCTCAGATAGTTTATGCTTCAACTGAAAAGGAATATAATTTAGAAATAAAAGAAACCCTTTCTGGCACAACTCAGGTACATAAATGGTGGTTTACCCTTAAATCTGCACTCTTTGGTGTAGATGCAACAGTTCCCACTTTATTTAAACCAGAGGGCTCAATCACTAACTGTCCAAAGGAAAAAGCAATCCTTTTGGCTGATGTTTTTGACAGTAAACAGAGTAATGAAAATCTTGAACTTCCTCATTGTTGTTTTCCTGAGACTAAACTAACTAGTTTAGACCCAAATGGTATTTTTCCTTCGTTTTCATAAAGACTGCAAATTTCTTAGCTCCAAAGCTATCCGTTATTGTGTACAAGTTAGCGAGAAGAAAACCTTTTAGCACTTGCTGGATAATTGGTCATGTTACTCCTCTCTTTGTGTTTGTGGTAGTTCAAGTCCCATTGATTAACACCCAATTTCCATAACTCCCATATTATCTAAAGTTTTCGAACGTCTTCTCTCAAAACGTTTTAATAGGTTTGCTGAAGGTAATCATCTATTCCCTAGTTTACAATTTGGTTTTCGTAAAGGCCTTCGAGCATGTGATGCCCTTCTTATAATCTCCAATGCTGTACAGGAATCCCTTGATTATGTTTAGGAAGTTCGTATGATTGACCTTGATTTTAGTGCTGCCTTTGACCGTGTTAATCATGAGGCCCTTGTTTTCAAATTCAAACAGTTGTGAGTGGTTGGGTCGTTTCTTAGTGGATCTCAAAAAGTTGTTGATGGGCACCATAGTGAGTATAGGAATGTGATATTTGGTGTTCCACAGGGTAGTGTTCTTGGCCCATTACTCTTCATACTATATACACATGACTTGTGGTTTTGTTCCAGAAAACAAGCTTGTTGCATATGCAGATGATGCTACTCTCTTTCCATAAACTGTATCCCCTGACTGTAGATCTTGGGTTACTAGGTGAAATTAGTGCATGGTTCAAATTATGGGCTATGAAGTTGAATCCTAACAAAACTCAAAGTATGATTGTAAGTAGGTCAAGGACAGTCGCTCCTCAACATCCGGATCTCAGTATTGATAATGTTCCTTAAGCTTTGTATGACTCTTTAAAATCATAGGTGTGGTTCTCGACAGCAAATTTACTTTTGAGAAACATATTAGGTCTGTGTCTACTTCAACTGCATAAAAATTGGGTTACTGAGAAAGTCTTTTAAGACATACGGTGATCAATCTCTTCTGAAGAAATGTGTTAATTCTTTCAATCTACCTTGTTTTGAGTATTGTTCTCCTATCTAGTACTCAGCTGCTGAATATCTTAATTTGTTGGACAGGATCATACAGTCTTTTCATAGTTTATATATGACATATGTTTTTAATGCTGTTACAGTTTTAGAATGATTTATTGTTATTTTGTTTTCATCATTTATTTATTAACTTATTTTATTTCCTCACTGGGCTATTTTTCCCTGTTGGAGCCCTTGGGCTTATAGCATCTAGCTTTTCCAACTAGAGTTGTAGCTTCGCTGGTAATAATATATATATATATATATATATATATACATACATATATATATATATATATATATACATACATATATTTATATATATATATATATATATATGTGTGTGTGTGTGTGTGTGTGTGTGTGTAATAAATTTTGCCCATTAAGACGAGTTTTTCATATTCAAATAAGCCATATATATTTATGATACATTAATGTCTGGATTCTCTTAACGACCTCGGGATCAGAGCCCCAGGCGAAATCACACAAAGACAAGAGCTTGTGACCGGCCGGGACTCGAACCCTGGTCCGGCAAGCTTGTATAGACAGTGACTAAACCACTTGACCACGAAGAAAGATAAAAGTCAATGACAATTCTTCTGTACTTATACCTGTCGAATTCAGTTGTTTTATACTTAGAATGAAATCAACCCATCTTCACCATCGTAGCTAATTAGTAGTTTGTTTGCGTATAATATTTTGACAATTACGATCTTGAATAATAATAATAATAATAATAATAATAATAATAATAATAATACATAATAATAATAATAATAATAATAATCAAAACTAATTTTTGTCAAGTTTTCATCCAGTCTAGGATTAATTGAATACTTCAAGTCCCACAGTCTGACTTTTTAGATCTCTGCGTCTCTTTAGTAGAGGCTTCTTGTACCTAAGTTACATATGTTTTCCTTGGTTTCTGTATCAAGAATAATAAAATGGATGCAAATGATATCTCGTTAATATCTCAATAACAAAGATATAAGTAAGAATACATTGATGTGTCAGCACCTATGAACAGTTATTTTTTGCTTTGTGTTCATAAAAGCATTTAACGGGGTTTGTTCCGAATTCTTCATGACAAAGAATTTCAATATGAAGGATGTTCATGAAAAATTATATCTTGATGAATATTACTTTTATTTTGAATCATACAGACTAAAAAATAAAAAGGTTAATCTATAGCGATTGACGAGTCTTTTGTTCATACCTATGTTCCCTCTGCATATTCTGTTTCTTGGTACTATCAAAAGAATTGCTCCATTACAAAGACACACAAGCCTAGCGTAAGTCCTGAAATGAAAACAAGAAAGTAATGCATAATAATAAACATACATATAAGTATAGATAAACTTTATGCTCTATTAGTAATATATATATATATATATATATATATATATATACATATATATATATATGAGGATTACAGGTGAAGATATCTTATATAAAGGTGTGCAGTGAGGTCAATATGATATCAGTAAAATGACCCTAATTTATTTAAAAACGTTTCGAACATTTCTTTGTTCATTTTCAACCTATAAATATTACGAAAATAGAATTCATTAAAATTAACAAAAAATTATTTAAAAGTAAAGTAAAACAAAATTAAAATGGGTTAGAAATTAAATGAATCTCTTTAAGAATATAGTAAAAAAAAAAAAAAACCTATGAGATCCTGCATTCACAAACTATCCAAAGGTGGAGAAGATCGAATGACAAAAAATGACACCAACCTAAGAGATCAGTTATTATAAGTTTAGAGGCGGAACGGAGGCGTTAGAGTTTCAAGACGGAACAAGACATTTGATATATAATTGACTCATGGGTAGTTAGAAAATCTCTATGGCTTCTAAAAGTTTTCATATACTTCGGTTTTACATGGGGAGGCATGATTCCTTATATTGAATTCTGGATTACTCAGTCTCTGATCAGTTCTAAAACTATATCCCATATGGCTACAATATCTCACCTGCAACAACCTACGACAAGAGCCAACATAATTACCGGGACATCCCGGGCACTTGGATTTATAGATAATGTTGGACCTCATGAAGGTCTGCAGTTTGTCCTTTTAGTCAAAGAACATGCCAATCGAGAGGATTGCATGGAATTGATTGGATATTAGGGCGACCGAACTCTTGTTATATTATATGTTTGTTTGGTGGAAAACATGTTGTCTGATATGTAAGAAATTGTGACAAAAACTTTTTTTTTTATCATTATAGAATGGTATTGGACTAGAGAAATATCGTAAGAGGAGCTTGTTAATGATTTTGTGAATCATACTTACAGGTAAGAGTTTTGTGAGCAAAGGTTTACTAAAAAAAACATAATTTCGTTATAAAAAAAGACCAACTCCAGGAATAACGCAGAGCTGTACAAAACCCAATGTTTGTTTTTGATGCCAACTCAATTCTCAGGTCGAGGGGGTTGCCATGGATTCCCCTTTGTTTGCAAATGTTTTTATGTCTTCTGTAGACGAAAACTTTTCAAATAGTTGATCAGACACAGGTAAGCCAGTATATTATAAAGTCTATGATCTAGACGATATATTGATGACATATTTGTATTATTCCAACAACCATGGCATATTGAAAAGTTTTTAAACCATATTAACTATCATCAAAATAAAAAGTTCACTATGGAAAAAGAAAGCAACAACTCTGCCTTTTCTTAGATATCAATGTAAGCAGAGATTATGGTGAATTTACAAAATCTGTGCAAGGGGAAAAAACATACTTTGGACTTGCCAGCAATTAATATAGCTCAGGCTTTATGAGTTTTAAATTAACCGCCATATACACAGTGGTTTATAGTTTCTGCATTATTCTTCGAGTTGGCCACACTTCCATAACGTGCTTTTGTTTTTAGTAAACTTTTTCTCATAAAACTTTCACACTGAGAGCATGGTTTACAAAGTGATTAACAAGTCCTCTCACGATATTTTTCTAGTCTGAAACCATGCTATGATGTAAAATTAAAATTGTATTTGACACAGTTCGTTATATATCAGACAACTTTTCCATCAAAATTGGAAAAAAAAAATAATAGAAGAGTTCAGTTACCTAAATAACCAACTGATATCAATCAATCCACTTAAGATTGGTGTGGGATACTAGAACAAAGGGCAGAGCTTCTTGAGGTCCAACATTATATATAAATCCAAGTGCCCGGGATGTCCCGGTATCTATGTTGGATCTTGCCGGAGGTTGTTGCACGTGAATTATTGTAGCCATTTGGGATACAGTCTTAGAACTGGTCAGAGACTGGGTAATCCAGAATTTTCCAATATAAGGAATCATGCCTCCAAATGTAAAACCGAGGTAAATAAAAAAAAAAAAAAAAAACATTATGACCATTTCGCAGATTTTTATGGACCCTACTGCACACCATTTTATAAATATATACATACATACATATATATATATATATATATATATGAATATATATATATGTATATATATATATATATATATACCGTATAAATATATAATATATATATATATATATATATATATAGATATAAAATATATGTATAAATATATATCTATATATATAAATATATATATATATATATATATACCGTATCAATATATATGTATATATTTATATATATATATATATATATATTTATGTATATATATATATATATATATGTATATATATATATATATATATATGCGGATACGGACAAATCGACGCCCACAGTTCGCCACCATCAATTTGCCACCAACAATTAGTCCCCAAAGACAGTTCGCCCCCAACTCTTTGCCGCTACAGGCAGTTCGCCACCGGCGAATTTTTATTATTAATAGATGTTATTGCTAATAGCCCATGCCTTAAAAAAAATGACTAAATTATTACCTATTAACCACCAGCAAACTGTTATTACTAACAGATATTATTACTATCAGCCCCTACCTTGAAAAGGACTAATTTTAGTTTTAAGATTAAAAATTGCTGATTACCAGAATTACCAATCTTAAACATTTTAGTTGTTAGAATAAAAAAAAAAATGTACCCTTTTATATCATATAATAGCTGCTCACCTTCATTTTCATATTGAAGCTTTAGTAAATGATTTGTCCTCAGAACTAGAAACTATGCTAACTTGGTTTGAGTGTAATTACGGAAGTGTCTATAACAGACGAGGTAACCGAAGGAACCCTTCATTTCCTTCGATTCATAGAATGTTTATTAAACAACACTGAATGACGAATATCGAACTAATAACTGCAGAAGCGTGTCACTGAAAACTTTACTTACGAACTAGGAAGCCCTCATACAGCACTATGGAAGTTTATTGAAGCACTACACTAAGAACAAAAAGGTAGACATTTGTATGTAGAGCATCTAATCGTAGGACATAACTTACCACTAAATTAAAAAAAAAAAAAAAAGTACCAATATATGGATAAAAGAATTTAAATAATTGTTTGTAAATATGAAAACGAGAGTTGTGGCATATCACATAATGTTCAAATATGATAAAATTATAAGATTTTTTTTTTAACTATGTTCTGCACCGCTTTTGTCTTTTTAGAGAATATAAATATGACTCTTAAAATCAATTTTTTGCTTTCTTATGATTTTTGTCATCCTTGATTGTAAATCCTCATTTGGCTGCGAACTGTCTTCTGTGGCGAATTGTTACCGTCGGCCAATTGTTGGCGGTAAAATGTTGGCTTCGAATTGTTGGTAGCGAATTGTTGACGGCTAATTGACCTATACCCATATATATATATATATATATATATGTATGTATTCACTAACACACACACACACACGCACACACACACACACACACATATATATATATATATATATTATATCTATAAATATATATATATATATATATATAATATATATATATATATATATATATAATATATATATATATATATATATATGTATTCACTAACACACACACACACACGCACACACACACACACACATATATATATATATATATATTATATCTATAAATATATATATATATATATATATGTATATATATAATATATATATATATATATATATATGTATATATATAATATATATATATATATATATATATATAAATATATATATATATATATATATACAGTGATATGTGCAATAATTTTTCAAAAGTACAGCCTTTATCAAACAAACAGGAATTAACGTTGAGTGTAGCTATGAAACATAATAAAAGAACAGTTTTGAAAACAATTACTTGAAAACACACACACATACTGTATATATACATATACATACATACATATATATATATATATATATATATATGTATATATATATATATATATATATATAAATATATATATATAAATTGTGTATGTATTAGGTTCCAACAGTAATATTACGAGAGATAATCACCTGCAAAACAATGTAGCAAATATTCCAGCCATTGATTCCAATCCCAAGGCAGACATCTTGCTGCTCTTGTCGGCTGAAGGAGGTCGAAGACACTCGGTTGTGTTGGTGAATTGGTCGTTGAGCCATTTATCAAAGATTCCCGATTCCTTCAGCGACAGGAGCCTTGATTGCACGAAGAAGAGATTAAAGTGTGTGTTCTTTACAACTCTAATGTATAATATCCATTTTATTCCTTTCTCATTATTGATCCTAAAACGTACTTGTATTCACACACAAATACGCATCTCTCTCTCTCTCTCTCTCTCTCTCTCTCTCTCTCTCTAGTAGCGCAGAAGATAAGAGACAATTTGAAAAGCTTCAAGATATGCTATTAGAACATAATATGCAACAAATAAACCACATTCCAACAAGAATGGAAAATGTCCTACATCTAGTATTTGTGAATGAGGTGAATTATGTTAAAACGGATTCTGAGCGAAGCGAAAAATCTATTTTTGGGTGAGATAGCCATGTCGTCCTGATGGAAGTTCCTTCATTAGTAGCTTCCTAGGTTATATGTGACTACAGTGATATATCCCAGAGAATTTACCGAAGGTACCCAGAATTCTAACTCCTGGAGCGAATATCACTTAAAATTCTAAGAAGGGATATCGCGTAAGGACGTAATGGCACACCTCATAGCAATCTGCACCCCAGATAGAGTTTACGTTCGAGGAGGTGTGGCAAAAATAAAAGGGGGGCCCTTCAAAGGCCATCCCCGTTCCCTACTACTATCGATAGTACAACAGCGCCACCCTACGATAGTGGCCATTCCTTGTAGCATTGAGCATAGGCTGTTACAGATACAGTACTTACGGGAGGGAACTGAAGATCTCTTCTGCAGAATAGATGGGTGGGTCCATCAGGACGACATGGCTATCTCACCCAAAACTAGATTTTTCGCTTCGCTCAAAATCCGTTTTTTGGGCTCAAGCCATGTCGTGCTGATGGAAGCATACCAGATCATTAATGTATCTGTGGATTTTCCATCAGTGCCTAAACCTTATATCAACCTTTTCAATGGTCATACTGACCATATGAGACTTGTGACAATACCGTTATATGTCATCATCACTAATCATAAACAATGTTAGTGCTTCCTGCCTCCTACAGGGAAGAGTCATCTAGACAGTTGAAAAGGGATTTCAAGGTTAACATAAATAGTATGACCAAACTTAAATATCCACTGAATATACAAATAGTCTCAAGTTGTATATATGGTCAAAAAAGACATCAGTGTCTCTTATGTCTAACCTTAGATACATACAAAAATGTGAAGGATGCATTCTAAGCAAATAAAAAGTTTGGCATGTATAGATACAATTGTCTGGCGAAGGTGGACGCACTACATTCAAATAGATCTTTATTTTAAATAAATGACTACAAGAGATAGTTAGCAAAACGAATGTAGTTTGACAATGGGATATACCTGAAACAAGTACAGGAATCTTATTCCTTCTTGAAGGAATGAAGTCAAGAAATGCCACTCTAAGATTGAAGAGAAGGTAAAAGATAACCACTCTTCATAAAACCTGTACTGGTTACCATTAACTGCCCTATGTACTTCGTACACCGGCACTAGAGCCATCTGTATAATTCCACACCTGGGATTTTAGAACAGAGCTAGTGCTACCATGGTAACACATAAATAAAAGAAGGCATACTTAAAAAGGATGACTTCCTCTCCCCTTAATTGACAGTCCCAGTCAATTATCTGTTCATCGTAGAATAAACGGCAGAGTAAATAAGTTACCTGACGTCACCACATATCGCTTCAGATCATGGACTAGCAAAGCATAGTGTTTGTAGAACACTCTGGATGATTCCTATCCAGAACATGTCCGAGGACAAGTGAGGACCCAAACCAAAAAGTGTATCACAAAAAATTAGGTGGCAGGTTTTAAAACACTACCTGCCACAACTACAAAGTGTTTCAGTTCATGCACTTGTTTTGTGTAGTGTTTGTAAAACACCCTGGATGATTTCCATCCAGTGTATGAACGAAGACGCTCAAAGTCCATGTACTGAAAGAAGTTCAGTGATGAAGCAATCTTTCTCGGATCATGACCTGCGGGAGTACTGTCCGGATCCGCTCTACGAATAAAGTACCAAGAGATGGGCTTTGGTGGTGCTGCAGGTCTAAGTCTAGCACATGCTTTCGGAATCTTGTTAAAGAATTCATTTGCCAGATCCACTTGGAAGGCATATAGGAGAGGTCTAGTCAAGGCCAATTTGCACATATTTATCGTATTGGCCGCCAACCCCTGGCTATGAAGGTGGACAAAGAAGGACAGACAGAAGTTCATAGAAATTTCTTTCGGTCCTTTTGATTTAACAAACTCCACCCACTTCTTCCAGGAAGACTCATATTGTCTTTTAGTAGACTTAGCCTTGTATTCTTCTAAGAATCCTATATTGCCTTCTGAGATCCCAAACCTTTTTCTAACCTCTAGAGCAAGAAATTCATGAAATGAAGGGTTTGGGTTCTCTGTGATAAACCGAAGTCAGTTAATTTCTGAACCTTCGGAAATATACCTAGGATCGGAGCTAGGACCGGCCTCATCTAGTCTATCAGACCCATTAGAGGAACCTCGTATGGGGCTATTTAGCTAGGTAGTTTCTTGAAGACGCTCGTGATGAAGAGGTCGAACTGCAGTTCCGGGACTTGTTCCCATTTGGGAGGAAATATGTCTGCGTCCATGGACCATTCCAACTCTATCGCCTTGGACCGTGATAGAGTATCCACCGTCACATCGTGGATCAAATGTAAATGAACTGCTGTTAGGTGCCATCCCTTTAGGAAAAGGATGGGTACCATCACTAAGACTATACGAGACGTTCGATTGTGACGTCTTAATATCGTTTCGGTGTACTAGCTCAGACGTAGGGAGTCTGATCTGTATGGAGGGTGCTTCCCCGCCCACGAAAGGACCAGCAGAGTCCTGGGACTTTCGCGTTTTAACTTTTGTTAAAGAAGCGATTAAAGAGGGACCGATCTCAGTCTTTTTTTATCTCTTCAAGCGTTTGATGCATGTTTTCTCCAGGCTCTTAACGCATCTTTCCGATGTGCACTTTGCACTAGGTCTGTCACTATTGCGAACTGGGGAAAGTTTAGCACTTTTCCTTGTTGGCATTTTGGGAATCTGATCGATTAGCTGAATCTCCTGACAGACCTCGCGAGCTCCTTTTAACTTCCCAAGGGAAAAATAGTATGATGTGACTGAGGGCTTCGAAGGTTTTTTAGCCATCGAAACCCTAGAGCTGGAGAAAGTCGAGACTTCTAGAAGCATATCTTGCATCTGTGATGTCCCAGGAACCGGGTCATCACTATGAAGATTCTTAGGACTGTGAGTCTGATACATATCTATTCTAGGATGAATGTTACTCTCCGTGACATGAATCCTAGGCAGGAGGAAGGGGGGTGGTTGACTGGAAGGTTCCAGAGGACACCTTTCAGGTCTGACAAGACTACGAACACCCTTAGTTGGAACAAGGTCCATATGTTCAGAAGGATTAACATTCAGAACTTGCAGATTATTAGGAACTTGTTGAGTAGCGACAGGTTCAGAATGACTCAGAGACTTCTTGAGTCCTTCTTGTGAACACAAAATAGCCTTCCCTGGAACTCGATGAACCGTAGCTTTCTTACTACCTGTATGCTCTATAGCTCTCAGGTATACTCCTCCAGGAGGGTTTTGAACTGTAGGAGAAGGTAAGGAGATAATAGTAGGGACATTTCTGTTCCCCATCAATGGCTCATCTTGAATAGGCTCTGGACCAAAGGATCGAAGGTCCTGCGATCCTGAGGGAATGTTCCTCCTAGCCGAAGCGTCTTTATGCTTCGAACTGCCAGTAGGTTTATACTTTTGACCATCTGCCTGTAGCATCTTGGTCACTAGAATAATGGGCTGTTGTTGAGCAGCCCAGATATTTCCAGTATTTTCGATCTTCTTTTTAGGTTGGGGACCCACAACCACAGAAGATTTTCTCTTTGAGGGAATGCCCCATTTTTGGGGAAGACTTATGTTTTCCATGTCGGCATTCTTAATTACTTCCTTAATGACCTCTTGTGGGAAGAGGTCTTTACCCCAAATGTTGGAAGATATTAGCTTCCTTGTTTCGTGTTTAACCGTTGCAGCAGCAAACACAAACTCTCTACATGCTCTCCTAGCCTTCACAAAGGGTTAAAGGTCCTTTACCAAGGTAGCCATATGCATTTTGGCTAAGACCATGAGCATGTCTTGGGTGTTCTCGTAAGTTGAACACAACTCTATGTAGTTTTGTAGAGAAAGGGATGTCGCCAGTCTCTCCTTTGACTCGTGTTCATTAAACATGAGCAAATCGGACAATTTAGGGAGACATACATTAAATTGTCGGCTTGCGACATCCTTGTCTAATTTTCCTACTGAAAATGTCAAATGGACTTCCTTCCAATCCTTTTCCTGTCCGGGAAAAGCTGGTGACAAAGGCTTGCACTCATTGAGTGTGGGACATGACTCACCCGCCTCTACAGCTTTGGTAACGGAAGTAAATGCCTTCCCCATAAAGGGGAAGGAGAGAGAAGCAGGAGCAAGAAAGGAAGGGTGTATGTTATTCAGTGAGAAAACTGTCGTCTCTGAATAACCCGCCTTCTTCAGATTATCTGAAAGGATAGTCTATGCCTTATCATGATCAAGAATCATGACCTCCTTTTGTTCCGTTCTTTTCCTTGTCTTGGGTTCGAACCTCAGTCGAACCCAACAATTAGGGAAAACCTCAGAGCTTGGCCAAAATAGGATTTTGTCCAAGGGAACAGTACCTATTTTCTCTGAAATGAAGAGATTGCCATTTGAAATCGACATCTACTCCACAAACCTCCAGGGATTGGTTAAGGAGCATGAAGGAAGGTCTTAATTCATGGGTCGTTTAACTGACCCGTGGGAAGCAACAAGAGGAGCTTTACGAGGTTCTATCTTGTGTTTTACTTCCCGCTTTTTGCTTTGTTTACTAAACCTCTCTATCTGATTCTTCAGTTGGATACATAATTGTACCACATTATCCCATAGAGGGGTAAATAACGAAGATGTTGACATCGATGGCTCTTTAGCCAGCAAAGGCGGAGGAAAGTCCGATACAACATATTTTTCTTCTACCTTAGGGCACTTCTTGCCCTCGATCCCAAAGGTTTTCTCGCCATCAGGGAACGTAGTTGACTCCTGAGGCACTACTATTTCCTCACTTAGCTCTGGAAATAATAGCTTACGCATCCTATCATTAGGTAGGAAAGGTCCCGGACAGATCTTTTGGAAGCCTCTCACCCAGTTACGTAATTTATACTGTGCTATATCCTTAGTCTCTGTAGACTTGGGATTATCAAAACCTTCAGACATCAATGTCTAACATATATTGCAACCCTGTGGGTTCCAATAATGTAGGGATCCGGAAATAATATTGCAGGGGGCCTGTAACCTGCAAGTATTATGACCGTAAAAGTCCTTACCCTTGGCTCTGCAGTGGACTGCCGTACAAGGTATCTGGTTTTCCTTCTGTAAAGAAAGGAAAACCAAATGAGTATATAATGGATTATTACTTTAATAATCAACATGTAAATGTCATCTACAACAGAATAGCTTAGGATAGAAGCTATAGAGGGATAGTAGGAGATACATACCTGTATACCTCCGCGAGCAAATGCTGCTACCTCCCCTCAATATTAACTTACATGGAGCTTTCTCTGTGTGAGAAAATCTAAGTAGAAGGGTTATTTATCCTTAGGGGTAGAGAAGTATCAATTAACTATCCCAAAATTTTTAATACTGTGGGGTCAGGATGACTGATTTCAAATCAGACTATTGAAGAAATTATTCCTTCAATATATAAGCGGTATCATCAGAAAACTCGCTGGAGGATACCTTAGGTAAGTTAGGAAAAACTACTGTAACATGGTACTGTAGTTTCTAAATTGCAAAAGTGTAAATTGCAACATATCGACTACTGTACCTATGTCATGCAGTCTTATCATTATGCTGCCTACAAGGCAGCATATGACAGCAGGGTCCATCTAGCACTAGATGGAACAGAAAAATAAAGACATATAAATGAACATCCTACTCGGGTCATTTGCTGTAGTCTTCCTACAATATTAAATCATAGAGTTTCCTGATCAGGGAGACTCAAAGAAAAAGGGGCTGTACCCTTTACAGGATAAGAGTGTATTACTCATGCCTGAAATATTCAATATTGCAGGATAATCCTAAAACTGATTTCTAATCAGGATATTGAAGAAATCATATTCATGCAATATAGGATTAGGCTCAGCAATTGCCCGAATTGGATATCCAAAATATATTGGAAAAAACCACTAGTATAAGAAATATAGTAGTTTTCTATCTACAGTATATTCTATACTGATATATACTGGCTATCTGTATAACCTATACAGCAGTATATCCGGCATGTTGCCGGTCTGGCTAGGATGTGTCTGCATACCTTGCAGACCTAGCGAGACAGAGAGAGACACAGTATGGAAAAAAGGGCTATCCTTTACTGTAACTATATACAGTAATTAAGGAAGAAAAGTCTAATAGACTACCTTTTTACCGAAAGGAGGTTCTAATAGAAGGGGAGAATGTAACATTCAGGGTTCTATATAGCTACAGTACTGTTGCCAGCAACCCGCCGACAGTACTGGTACAATCGGCACGCCGTGTTGCCGGCCCTGCCGACAGCATACAGGCAACAGAACCTATAGCTACAGTCCAAGGGAGGACTGAGAACCTCAGGGACAGAAGGGACTAACCACTCACAGACATCATGGGCGCCACTGCCGTCCAGGCCGGCAACTGGTGACAGTCCATGATTGTCGGCAGCCATCTTGGTTGCCGGCCAGGCCAGCAAAAGGCTATCATGCCAACAACCGCCGCCAATGTCGGCAGCTGCCAACAGTCCATGACTGTCGGCAGCCATCTTGGCTGTCGGCCAGGCCGGCAAAAAAGGCTATCATGCCGACAACCGCCGGCAACGTCGGCAGCCGTCGACAATGTCGGTAGCCGCCGGCAAAGTCGTCAGCTGCCGACAGTCCATGATTGTCGGCAGCCATCTTGGTTGTCGGCCAGGCCGGCAGGCGGCAGTATGCCCTGCCGTCAGCCAGGATGAGAGAGGTAGTCTGGGTGCATCCAGCACTCTACCGTTAAGGAAAGAATGCAGGATGTCAGCCTAAAAGGCAATGGATAAATCATTAAAAAGGGGGAGGGGAAGGGGAAAAGGGTCCTGTAACAATTGTGAAAGGAACTGTCAAACTTGACAGTCCTAGCACCTATAAAAGGAACTCCGTTTCTGTATGGTATCGACAAAATCCGGGTGCTAGGAGAGACTCAATTCTCCAACCCAGAGACTGCCGACACAGTCAAGGGGAGGGGGCGACGCTGCGCCTCCTCCCACGAAGAGAAACAGGATTCCAGTGCCACGTTATCTTAGGCTAAAAGGGAATTACTTTCAGCCCAAGGAACTGTGGCACAGGACAAGTCTTTAGTCGCGAGGAGAAAATGGTATACTACCATAACCAAAGCGACTATGGAAGACTAACCTCCATTATCGGTAACCTTGTCGGCAGGGGAGTAAAGATATCCCACAACCAACTCACCCTGTCGAAAGGTCAACGACATAAGACTAAATACTCTGAGATTCTGACCAAATCCCAAAACCTGCTGGTGTATCCACAACCAAAGGTTAAGGGGATAGGCAGAAACCAAACCCCAGGTCAGCTATGTCTGAATAATATTCAGGCACGGCCATAAGGGTTGTATTCTGGGACTACACTCAGAGGGAAAGGGATTACCTTTAAGTCTCCGAAGAGACGTGAGAAGTTTCATAACATTACAGGAGGTATCAGTCTCCAGTGGAATAAAAACAAAACAAAAAGGTAATCAAGGAATTTCGAACGTATAGACAGTGTCTACTTAAGCCTAACTAATCTAGACGAGTTCTCGGTTACCTAAATCACCGAAACTCTAACTATACGATCGACAGAAGAAAAAATTAAATAATTATGCATATAATCACATCTTTACAAGAATAAGCCTAAATAGCTAATTAATTACGAGAATTAAATAAGGCTATTTAAAAACTGGAAGTCGTTTCGCTAACTAAATAACGCATGCCTAAGAACGACAGCGCCCATGGCGCCTCCAGTAATGACCTAGCTCTAGAAACACAATAAATACTTAATATCATTGAGAAACAAGAGCTAAAACATATTCAAAGTAAAGACCCGATACTCAACTTTCCGAAGGCGGAAGAAGATGAAGAAAGCATAATAATAATCCTTTAACCGATCGAAATAAATTCAATCGCCGGAAAATACCACCGAGCGAAATCGCTACAAATAAAGGAATGGCCACTATTGTAAGGATGGCGCTGTTGTACTATCGATAGTAGTAGGGAACGGGGATGGCCTTTGAAGGGCCCCCCTTTTATTTTTGCCACACCTCCTCGAACATAAACTCTATCTGGGGTGCAGATTGCTATGAGGTGTGCCATTACGTCCTTACGCGATATTCCTTCTTAGAATTTTAAGGGATATTGGCTCCAGGAGTTAGAATTCTGGGTACCTTCGGTAAATTCTCTGGGATATATCACTGTAGTCACATATAACCTAGGATGCTACTAATGAAGGAACTTAATAGTGTATAACACGGGAATTTCAGATCATAATGTCATAGAATTAATAGTCCATTCCAAAGCAAGTGATCACAGAATCAATCAAAGCACAAAACATTGGGAAGGATATGGGAAATATAATTTTTATAGTAAGAATATAAAATGGTCAGAAATAAATGAAGAACTGAATAAAGAATGGAAAAATGTGTTTGTAAGTGATAATATACAGGTAATTACGGACATACTGTACACAATACTGGAGAAAATTGTTGAAAAATATGTACCGAAGAAAAACAATAAACAAAAGACATGCATACCAAGAGAAAGAAGTATCTTATTTCAGAAAATTAAGTGGAAGAAAAATCTTACAAAAGAAAAAAATGTGTGGAAAATGATGGAAATAAAATGTAAGATAGAAAATGCAGAACAAAAGATTATACAGTCAAAAGAAAATGAAAAAAGGGACTTAGAAGAAAGGACACTTCAAAATATAAAAAAAAAAAAACCCAAAGTACTTTACTACTATGCAAAAAAGATGAATAAAGGGAGATTAGAAATAGGCCCTCTAAGAATTGAAGGACGGCTAACGAATGAAAAAAAGGAAATATGCAACATATTAGCAGAAAAATATAAGAGTGAGTTCACGCCAAGAATTGTGAATGAGAATAATGAAACAGAAATGAGAGAAGAAAATGTTGAATATATAACGGATATATATATTAATGAAGCAGATATTGTCAAGGCTATAAAAGAAATTAAAAATGGATCAGCAGCCGGACCAGATGGAGTTCCAGCGATTTTGTTAAAAAAACTGCAAACACTATCGCGAAGCCGCTTGCAATACTGCTAAGACAAAGTGTAGATATGAGCGAGATATATGTTAAACATAAATAAGCTCATATAACCCCCATCTTCAAAAGTGGATCAAGACTAGAGGCAAGCAATTAGACCTGTTAGTCTAACATCACATATTATGAAAGTGTATGAGAGGGTAATAAAAAAGAAAATAATGGATCATTTGGTTAAGAATAATTTGTTTAATATAGGTCAACACGGTTTTTTGCCCGGAAAAAGTACACAAACCCAACTGATAGCACACTATGAAAACATATACAAAAATATGATAAGTGAAAAAGACACAGATGTGATCTATCTAGATTTTGTAAAAGCATTTGACAAGGTAGACCACAATATATTAGAAAAAAAAATGAGAAAGCATAATATTGTGAGAAAGATAGGAAAATGGGTAAAAGAATTCCTGCAAAACAGAAAACAGATAGTGGTTGCAAATGACGAGAAATCGGATGAAGCTCAGGTAATATCTGGCGTGCCATAAGGTATGGTTTTAGCTGCACTGCTGTTTGTTATTATGATCTCAGACATAGACTGTGATGTTGAAAACTCTGTAGTGAGAAGTTTCACCGATGACACAAGAATAAGTAGAGAAATTACTTGTGATGAAGATAGGAACTCACTACAAAGAGATCTAAACAAAATATATGAATGGGCGGAGATAAATAGGATGGTATTTAACTCCGATAAATTTGAATCAATGAATTATGGAAACAGAGAAGGAATGGTATATGCATACAAGGGACCTAATAACGAGACAATCACAAACAAGGAAGCAATTAAAGACCTTGGTGTAATGTTAAATAGGAATATGTTATGCAACGACCAAATAGCAACACTGTTGGCTAAATGTAAAGCAAAAATGGGAATGTTATTCAGACACTTCAAAACAAGAAAAGCTGAACACATGATTATGCTTTACAAAACTTATGTACGTAGTACACTCGAGTACTGCAATGTGATATGGTACCCACACTACCAAAAGGATATTGCACAAATAGAGAGTGTACAAAGGTCCTATACTGCTAGAATAGAAGAAGTTAAGGACCTTGACTACTGGGAAAGACTGTAAATTTTAAAACTATACAGTCTAGAAAGGAGAAAAGAACGCTACATGATAATACAAGCATGGAAGCAAATAGAAGGAATTACTGAAAACATCATGGAGCTAAAAATATCAGAAAGAGCAAGCCGAGGTAGATTAATAGTGCCAAAAAATATACCAGGAAAACTAAGGAAGGCGCACAGGACATTAATCCACTACGCACCAGCATCGATAATGCAGCGACTATTTAATGTGCTGCCAGCTCATCTAAGAAACATATCAGGAGTGAGCGTAGATGTGTTTAAGAATAAGCTCGATAAATATCTAAGATGCATCCCAGACCATCCAAGACTGGAAGAGGCAAAATACACCAGAAGATGCATTAGCAACTCTCTGGTGGATATACGAG
>NC_090725.1:153305223-153322723 GCF_036898095.1 Palaemon carinicauda | reverse complement strand
AAGGCAGAGATGAGAAGGAACATGAAGGTAAAGGAGAATGAGGCAGGTTTATTTCGTGATGATAGGCCTACCAGGAAGCTGTGTGAGTTTGGTGATATGTATTTTTGATTTTGCACTAGGAGTTAATCTATCCTTTAGCAAGAATGACACAAATGTGATAGTGTAATTCACGGGCAGAAAGTTTTACTTTATACCATGACGTAACACGCTATATTGAACTCCATTTTCAATACTATTTTTATGTTGTCTATTTTATGCCTATGTCACCTATATTGACGAAAGCTGTTAATTATACACATGCAATTGTCACATTTATGCAACCGCTTGGGAGCCTATAAATACCTGTTTTCGGGCTAATAAAGTTGATAATTGAAGAACTAGTCAAGGACTCATACGTTTATCAGGTGAGTCATGTTAGTGGCCCGCCAAGTGCCTTGAACACTTTCAGGTTGATACGGGGGCCTCTTGAGAGTGTGACCCCGTCACTCCCAGACAGGTCACGTTCATCTGGTAGCCACCAATGGATCTGCTATCCCCAACCTCAGTTATGAGAATCTGATACTGTTCTTTAAAGGTGGTAAGTACCATTGGAATTTTATTGTTGCTAATGTTAAAATGCCTTTTATCGGGAAAGATTTTCTCTCCCAATTTCCCTCAGAGTTAACGCTGCATATCAGAGCTTAGCCCATTATATACCATTGTCCTCATTTGAGGACACCTGATAAATTATCATTTTATAAAGAACATATTTTTGCAATTATAAGCAAAAATTTAATGAATTATCAAACATTTCATATAGAAATTATGATCCAGTGATTTATATTTAGATATTTTCTTGGGGTCTACTTTCGGTGAAAAATCAAGCTTCAGACATACCACCATTCAAACGTAAAAAGCGAATACAAGGTAGACCATTATTGATTAAATATATATATATATATATATATATATATATATATATATATATATATATATATATATATATATATATATATATATATACATTAATTCTTAAAGGCTGGATATATCATATTAATCATATTGAAAATCCTTCCCATTGTCATACAGCGAGCCAGAAATGTTTGAAATATCCTGTCCTCGAATGAGGACGCTGGGATAATGTCATATATACATGTGATGTTACAAGTCCAGACAAGATTATTGCAGTTGTTCAAGTTTCAACGCGGAAAGGAGTAGACGTCTGTTTACTTAGACATGTTAGCCGAGCAAATGATCATTTCAGCACAGATCATCATAGACAACACATCAAGAAGCTGCATTGGAATATTCACAAAGGTCAGTACCCTATTATGTTATAATGAATTATTCTTGTTTTATTTTTTTCCTGAGTTTCATAGTTTTGTTTTTTTCTACTTATTTTGTTGTATCTGCTTTATTTCTCATTTCTAGTGTGTTTTTTGTTATTTAATTACCTACATAATTACCGATCTATGTTGAAAACTCAATATATTATTTTTTAGGTGAACTACTTTTTTTTATATAATTTCCCATTTTATGTCATGCACCGAACATCCACTCTACCTATTTTATCATATTTATTCATAAAACAACTGGTTTTTTTATTTTCATAATCGGAAAGTATATATATATATATATATATATATATATATATATATATATATATATATATATATATATATATATATATATACATACATACATATATATATATATATATATATATATATATATATATATATATATATATATATATATATATATATATATATATAGATAGATAGATACATACATACATACATACACACACACACACACATATATATATATATATATATATATATATATATATATATATATATATATATATATATATATACTGAAACCGAATCATAGATCTTATATCTTATATTATGTTTTCTTCATTACAGATGGCGAAGAAACACTCTGCACTTACAGTTGAGGATGCAATCAATATTCTGTTTCAGGATGAGGAAGATGATGGAATCGAAAATGCTCATGTCATTATTATACCGCCTGACGTAGATGAATTGACCGATGAAGAGGATATCAGTGAAGACATAATAGAGGAAATTTCTGGTTCCTTAGAATTTCAAGTGAACCAACAGGCAATTGAAAACCCTACTAAAGACAGAGGGGCATCTGCTAAATCTTCTAGGAAAAACGAAAATTTTGTAACACCGAACCCATATGGAAACATAAAAATCCTAAATACAGCAAAGTCAAGGAGCGTTCAGAACAGTATAAGGAAAACTTGCAAGAAATAAAAGAGAGCCTTCATAATGTATCTCCTCTGGAACTATTTGAGAAACTGATGTCTCATGGCATATATGACCACATTTTGAAAGAGACGGTACGTTATGCAAGTTCTTATAGCAATAAATGTGAGTCGGGATATCACCAAGTCCCCTCAGAACTCGATTATTGGTCAAGTGAAGAAGATCTTGGAGTCCCTATTATTCAGAGAGCAATGTCAAGAAACCGTTTTCAGCTGTTGAAACGCGTTATCCCTTTTTGCAACAACGATGAAGCCAAGGACAATACAAACGACAGAGGGTTCATAATTAGGTCATTATCGTCATTAGTCAAGGGCTTATTTCAACAATTTGGAGTATTTGAAGAATGCATATCTGTTGATCAAATGATTGTGAAGTATTATGGTCACAATCCTCTAAGGCAGTTTATGAGAGGAAATCATATCAGGTTTGGATACAAACTCTGGGCTCTATTTGGCGTTTCAGGTTACTGTTACAATTTTGATTTGTATTGTGGGAAGAGTTCCGTAGATGAAGGCAACGATGATTTGTTACTTGGAACAAAGGTTGTTTTGAAGATGTTAGTTGTTCTGAAAAACTATAATGCCTACATGGGAGGTGTCGATCACCATGATTGGCTGGCTAGTAAATATGCAATATCTTTATTAGGAAAGAAATGATACTGGCCTCTCTTCACTTGTGTACTAGATATGATTGTGGTAAATGCATGGATCATCCATAAATTTCTGTATACAGGAAAAGAGCAACTTGACTTAGTAAGGTTCAGAAGAGCAGTATGCGTACAATATCTGAAGATAGGTGAAGCAAATAGAAGAATAGGTAGAAAGAGCACAGCCACTAGCCCATCTACAAGAATTGATGATGTTCTGTACGATGGAAAAGACCACGTCATAGCCAAGAGGGAAAATCAGACGCGATGCTAGAAGTCTTACTCTGGGAAGCCTAGGACCTATTGCAAAAAATGTAATATAACACTTTGCTTAGAGTGTTTTGCTCCCTATCACAAGCAGTAAACAAAAAACGGTAACATGTTTCTTTTTCTGTTCAATTGTCTTTCTAAATATTATGCTGAGTAATTCAAGAAGTTAACTTTAATTTTAAAACATTAAAATGGTGAAAAAGAATTAGATAGAGAATATAATTATATTTTATCAACCTAATTGGGAAAAGAATTATGATTTGAAGGTAGTATTACATTATCCCATTGTCCTCAATTGAGGACAGCTTATTATTGCCAAATGTCATTATATCATCCCAGTGTCCTCTTTTGAGGACGGCTTACTGTGAGGTTACTGGAAGAAATAAAATATTCTGACCACCATATATGACCTCTTTCAATCCTAAACATTAATATTTTCCCCCAAAATCATGAACATTTTCAGCCAAAAAAGACTTGGGATATAATGGGTTAGACAATACCTTTATTGCTTGCTCCCTCCGATCTAATTCTCTTCATCAGCATGCCTACGGATGCCTACATTCACCTTCTTACTTTGAATGACGATGTCCTCTGCCCCTAACTATGTCATATTCCCACGGTCCCTGCTGAGTACAGTATCCATCACCACATAAAGATGATGTAATCCTTAATGACAGCAAGATTCAAACATTTTGCCACAGATCGTTTGGCAGCTGCTAAACACACATTCACCAAAGCAGAAGAAAGTGGTCTTTCTTAAAAACCCCAAGCCCCTGCACATCGTCCTTTAATATGCAAACAGAACTAGACCAATAACACCTCCTCAACTCTCCCCAAAATCACTTTGATCACCGGCCTCCTGAAGGGATATTATCAAATGCCCATTAACCCAGAAGATTTCCCTAAGACCTCCATCATCACTCCCTTAAGTACATATAGTTTTAATGACTCCTGCCTCCTCTAGGGTTCATAATATATGGAGCACATTTCACTAACTCATAGATGGTATTTAAATGGACCTTCCCTCTTGTGTATGTTACATAGATGACAGATTGGTATTTTCCAACTCTAAAGAGGACTGCTATATCACTCACACATCATCCTCGATTGCCTTGTAGTCAGGTAAGAGAAGTGTATCTTAGTTGCCAAGGAAGGGGCATTCTTAGGTCATTGCATCAATCCTGAGGGTGATAACCTCTTTCCTGAGAACGTATCACCAGTACATAAGTTCCCCCACCCTCTATCATTAAAGCACTAGAAGCTCTTGGCAATTGCAAACTATTATCATTGGTTTTTGCCAGCAATCACTGCCACTCTCACCCCCTCTGCTACTCTCTCAAGGGCATAACCAACAACTAAAGTGCAGCCCTCCTCAGGAAGCGGCCTTCTTTGACACAAAGAAAGCCATATCAACTGCTCCTGCTTGCACCTAAACCATACAGAGTTCATTACTCTTACTCTCCTCTGATGCCAGTGACATCACTTTAGGGATGGTAGTTAAACAAGTAAACATTGGATAACTCTACCAATTGGTCTTCGTCAGGAAAAAAAAAAAAAAAAAAAAACATTTCAAGGTGAGGTCCAGCTACTCTACATTTGACCAGAAACTTATGGCAGCATATTTGGTAGTGTATCACTTCCTGCACTCTTAGTGGGCATGCCCTTCGTCATTTGCGCAGACCATATAACTTGTGTACCTTCACTCGAGAGTGCGATACATGGTCTGCTCCTCAACCCTAACAACTCTCTGCCATTTCTGAATAAAATTTTACTATCTAACACATCCGGTAAAGTGTTTCCTAATGCCAATGCCCATTAAAAAAAAAACAAAAAAAAAAAAGAATGGTAACTTTCCACTTGAGATTGGATTATTTTAAGGGACCTTGGCAGATGCCCAACAAAAGGACCCCAAGTATCAAACCTACACAACATCCTGCATGACCATTCCTTGAAAAATTTCGCCTTAGATGACTTTAATGATCCTTTCTTTAGAGATGTCAGTACTGGTTTGCCACTCCCTTAATCCATGGCCTTTCCCACCCGTCATGCTGATCTACTGCATCGCTACTTATATCAAAGGTCATATAACATGGCATTACTAAAGATGCCATGAATTCAGTCCACGCCTGCATTTTATGTTAAACTTCAATAGTACACTGACTCATGGATTCGGGTGTAGGCATATTTCATCAATCTTAGCCATGTTCTGTCCATATTCACAGTGACGATTTTGGTAACCTACCCACGCTTCAAGCACACTGTTACCTTTTCATAGTCATTGATCACTCTCCTCGCTGGCCTGAAGTAATCCCTTGTACTGCCTTCTTACTGTCCGGAATGGATAGCAATATTTCACATCCAAGAGCTTATTGCTTCTGATGGGGTACCACCTGCACCTCTCAATTTAGGATATGATCAGGGCATCTTCTCAGTATAACCCTACACCAGCCTACCGCTTAAAACCCCGCCAAAAATATGTTTCTCTATGGCAGGGTACCCTTTTTTGTATGCATGTCTGCTTCATTCGGTAGGGGCAAATGTATGGTATGCACGTCCAGCAAGCAAGGTACATTCCATACCAATAAAAATAAATGGCCCCTCTACATTTTTTTATGCATAATGTACGTTGATTAACTTAAACAGCAAAAGCTGTTGAATTTAATATTGTAATTTCAACCCTATTTAAATACTGTTATTATATTGTTAAAAGCAGCAGCATGTACACATGCAATTATGACCCCTTTGTGACCCCTTGTGTGCCAAAAAATGCCTGTATTGTTTATTAATAAATTTTATTGTTCACGAACGTTCCTTGACTAATACCTTCTTGATGTCCATCACAATAGTGAATGTTCATTTTTTTCTGAAGTCATTGGGATAAATATACAAACATAAAAAAAAATATATATTACATATCATTTATCATTTTATATATTTCAGGAAAATAATATCATTCAGAAGTAGTTGGTATTTACCTTAAGGTAGTTGACCATCATTGTTCCAGCTTCAAGTCTCCAAGGCAAAACCGATTGCTTGAGAAGGTCCTCTAGTGAGTCTATAGGAATGTTTACTCTCGGTACAGTGAGCATCGCAGTCAGGATGCCTCCATATGACGACATGAAAACCAGGGAGGCTATTAGCCAAGTGCTGACAATTACTCTTCCACCATCGTATCTAGGCAGCCATTCAGAGCCTGTGTGTCCCGTGTACAGGATTGGTCATTAATTCATATAATATTGCAGGGAGATATTCATCAATGCTCTGATTTTTAAAGTGTAAAATACATTTGAAAAAATAGGGACTGTTGAATACTGAAAATGTGTAAAGTGGGAAATAAACTTGCCCTGTAACTGATATTTTAACTTGATTCTGGTGTTATCAAAGTATCAAAGTGGATGTATCTTTATCAAAGTAGTTTTGAATTTATGACACAGTCAACTATTGGTATTTGCTTGTTGCACACAAAATATAATTAAAAGTTATATTCAATCATTAATGAAGGAGTGAATGTGCATATGAGCTCTTTTTGTTTCTTGAAATATGATTATAGAGCTTATAAAACCAAGCTTACTCTCTTGCGACATCGTCTGAAGCGCCCACAAGATGGCTTTTGGAATTATGTTTCCTTCTCGCATATCAAAGCATCTTGATTCTGCCCAGACTAAGAACGACATTCCTGCAATGATCCCGATAAGGCTAAACAGGATTAAAAGCCAGACCTAGAACGATACCAGAGACATTCCTTGATTAGAGACAAAAACATGCTAGCAGAAAGACAGCTTAATGGGAAAAAACTGTAAAGAGCTGTTATAAGCACTCTACATAATCTAAAGAAACAGAGGCAAGCACTAACATATTTTGAATAGATATATAAATAAACAGAAAGATATATAAACAGGCAGATGATAATGAGCATAATATTATTGAATTTCTTAAATAAAGTGATAGCTAGTACAAAGAACTAAGCTCAAAGGAATTTGAATAATCGCATAAAATCAAGGTGCAGTGTAAAAAAATTTATTCGGACAAAAGAATATATAAAAAGAAACATTTTGTGCTGTGCAAAATTTCTCTGATCAAAATGGTTTGATAAATATTACTTGAAAAAGTTTTATTGTAATGAATACCGGGCTAAGGTTTAATAAAAAAACGCCAGGGAACTGTTTGAACAATGTGTATTTGCAGTGATAAAAACATTAATCACATATACTTCCCTATATTTCAAATATGATATATTTGTATGCGTAACAAGGGAAGGAGAGTGTTATGATATACGGGTTGAATCTCGAATCATGAATGATATATAACAGATGACATCGGTAGATATGCTCAAAGACAAATAAATTTGCATATATTTTGCGAGGGGTTTATGATGCTTGCGGTATATAAAATAAAATATAGGTACATAAAAACACACACATACGACTCGCTCATGCTATACGCGCAGTCACTCATACACACACACACACACACACACATATATATATATATATATATATATATATATATATATATATATATATATATATATATATATATATATATATATATGATAAATGTTGTACATTTAGAGATGTTTTTCATATATAAATAAGCCATATATTTTTGATGCATCAGTGACTGGATTCTCTTACCGACCTCGGGATCAGAGCCCCAGGTGAAATCATACAAAGACAATAGCTTCTGATCGGCCAGGAATCGAACCCTGGTCCAGGAAACTTGCATGAACAATGACATACCACTTGGGAGCGAAGAAACATTGGCCAAGTGGTATGTCACTGTTCATAAAAGTTTCCTGGACCAGGGTTCGATTTCAGGCCGGTCAGAAGCTATTGTCTTTGTGTGATGTCACTTGGGGCTCTGATCTCGAGGTCGGTAATAGAATCCAGACATTAATGTATTGAAAATATATGTTCTTTTTGTATATTTGAATATATACATATATATATATATATATATATATATATATATATATATATATATATATATATATATATATATATATATATATGTTTATTTTACATTGATTTTTCATATCTGGTTACAACTGGTAGGGTTTAAGGTAAGGAATGTTTTGCTAACATAGCATAGTTTAACTGTATCCAATCGCTGGCATATTGAAGGTATTGCAGCTTTACTTGCGTAAGTTTCAGAGTTTTTGCTCTGGCAAAACCTATGAAGCATTTATTGAGATTTTATCATTTTAGACAAACCCATTAACGCTATTATAGTCATTTTTATATTTTGTAAAGTATTCCCTTTTCAAGAACTTCTAGATGAATGATAAACTTTTGCATTATTTAAAAAATTGGGTCCCCAATAGAAAAATCTATTTTCTGTCATTCGCCCAAAAAATATATTATTATTATCATTGTATATTATTATTATTATTATTATTATTATTATTATTATTATTATTATTATTATTATTATTATTATTATTATTATTATTATTATTATTTCAGATTCAGGTTACAACCAGTCTCCTGAGCACAAGAAATGTGTCCATCACATTCATCATCATTCGTGCTGTTGCCAGCAATAGTCTTTCCTGGAGCAAGGACAGTCCAGGTTTGTGCCGCTTATCTTTACTAGGTTTCTTTTCAGGTCGTTTGGGATTACTCCTAGAACTCCTAAGATGATAGATGTTACCTTCATTTTAGCTGGCCAGAGTCTTCTTATTTACATATTTAGGTTTGGATACCCAATGATCTTCTCTCTACGTTTGTTTTTTAACAATTGTCCCATAGTATAGCTACATCAATCAGATACATTCTGTTTCTAAATGGACTATTATCAATCCATTGATCTACCCAATATCACAAGGTAAGCTTTAAAATTATAGTACCTATTTAATTAATTTGCCTTATATTTTCTAGGTATTTTGGGGGCATATTGCTCTAGCCTACTATTTTCCCATACACGGAAGGCTAAATTCTTTGCAAATCTTCCACATTCAGGCCTTAGTAATCTTAACTTATGATATTTGAAATAAACTCTCAAATAATGCTTGGCATTTACTTTTAAATGGTTGATACACTCTCTTAATTTGCATTTGGGACACGTCGAGGAACGAAAGATTTCGTACATATCGTGTATGGAATGTTTGTGTGTCTATCGAGATTTATTTAATATTCATAAGACTTCCCTTTATTATTTATTACCAGCTACCTTTTCGAGCTATATCAAACCTATGCTGCTTATACTAACTATATGATTATTATCATCCTCCCTCTTTTGACTTTAAACCCTCTTTTATACTTGTCAGACTCATCCTCTTCACTGATACATATCTTTTTTTTTTTTTTTCTTTTTTTTTTTTTAATCGCTATCATTCAATGTGCTTAAAATATTACCCAAGTAGTGTTCCTTCTTCGATGTTGATACGGCCCTTCACTTTTTCACTCCTCTTCCATATTTTTTTATTTTTAGTTCAAGCAAAGGCTTGAAATAAAAAATGGTGAAATGTTTTATTGTTTATCAACATTCTAATAACTAAATAGAATTAATAAGAAAAACATGTAGTAAATTAGGAAGCAGAATTCATGCTCTCATGTTTAATAGTAAAATAGTTTTAATTCTGGCAACATACTGGTGGTTATATTTGCTTGAATGGTCATTTCACATAAGATTCATCTATCTATTTTACCTACCATGGCACTGCCCCCCCCCCCCTTTTGTGAGGTAGCTGACATCCAAACAAAGCCAAAAGAGTTTATTTCTTTATTCCTCCTTGTCCGACAAGGGACTCAGTCGATTTTAGTTGGTACTGCTAGGGAGCCATAGCCCAACCTACCCCGTCTTCCACCCCAAATGTAGCATAATATGCTGATTCGCATATTTTTCCTACCACGGCAGTCACCAAAATGACCCAAGGGAGCAGCAAGTCCTATCAGAACTGTGTCGCAATTGCCCTCCATTCATTTCTTTTCCTAGCAAGATCTTTTACCTCTTTCATGTCTATCCTCTTTCCATTTGCACAAACTTTAGCCTTCCTCTTGTAATAGTCCCATCATTTCTTACATTAATCACCTTCTTCAGCAGACAACCGTGTTCCATCATCTCAAAATGGCCAGACCATTTCAACACATTCATATTCACTCTAATTCCTAATTCGTTACTCACAACCGTTCTCACTCCTACTACTTAGGTCCTAACCCTATCCAATCAAGATGCACGAGCTATGCTCCTCAGATAATCCATTTCAATCTTATTCAATTTCTGTCTCTCCGACGCTTTTATTCCCTACAATGGTCCATACAATACAGATGGTACAATCATTTTTTCATACAAAACTCTAACCCTTTATTCTTTACCACAACCTTCACTGTCCCCAGCACTTTATATCCTTCCTTCACTCTCTGATGTACATCTGTTTCCATTCCACCATTTGTAGTAGCAATAGAACCTAAGTACTTAAACTAATCTACTTCTTCAAATAACTCTGGATTCAACATGACATTCAATATTGTACCTCACAACCTTACTCTTAACCACATTATTTTGCCACTTCCTCCTCTCACACACTTCCAAACTAGGCCACTAATCGACACAGATTCACCCCAAGACTGCAAAAAATTCATTACCATTCACAAACAACAACTGATTATCCTTCCAGTCACCATCACTCTCATCAATCAGTTTCAATCGTTGACTAAGCACTTGAGCATTCACCACTGTTACAACTGCATCAGCAAACAAATTGAACAACCATGGCAACACCATAAATCCATGTCTCAACCCCACTCTCATAGTAGGAATAAAAAATTCTAAAAAAAATTGGATGGATTGGGTTTTACATAAGATGATACAGGAGTGTTAGAAGTTATGCATGGTTGGTACTATTTATTGGTCTTTACTACGTGGGTAGACCTGAATGCAAAGGGTTATCAGAATTATGAAAATTCTAAATCATATTCTTATATTCATAGGAGGCTAATGATATTAAACAGGGGTGCCAGTGATATGAAGAGCAGTTAATGAATTTAATAGGCCCTATATTTTATAAAAGAAAAAAATAAAGTTCAAAATGATAATCAGCTGGTGAAACATATCCCAAATGTAGATAATTATAAGAAATGTTAGGAGATCTAGCAAAAACATTGATGGTTTTGAAAAAGAAAAAAGCACACCTTTATCTACATAAAAAACGAGATTTTTCTTAGGGACTTACCACATATCACTTTCATATAAGTTAAAATGTTGATAGATACTGATCACTACCAAGAGGAACATGCAATCCACTAAATACGTTAGTGCCGATAAACCACTACTCTTTGGAATCTATAAGTCAAAAAATCTATAACAAAATTCAGATCAGTACCACAAACTACTAACTATCCAAATCTGACACATGGGCTACACCATTAACTTGATCAAGTATAACACTGGAGTCAAAACAATCTTTTGAGTGAAAATATTCAGATTATTTATTAACATCTGCTCACTAAATCTAGGTAATGAAGGTCTTTTAAAAGTTGTAAAGTTGTAGGTTTACAGCTACCATAGCCCCATTTACCAGATAAAGTAACTTTACTGAGTTCCCAAATTAGTACCAAAAATAACCTATTATTGTACAGCCAACTCAAAGGAAGTACGATGCAACCTTGAGGCTAAGAAATTGGGAGTTACCACAAGAGCAAAGAAAGAATACCATTTTTCTAAACATCTTGGACAAATAAAAGACTTAATTTCCCTTAACCGAAAAGCTTCTGGAAAACATGAATGCGATATACAGCGTTTTTCATTGCTCTGCTTACTACTAAACAACAACTCAAAAGTGTTACCTTTTTCTTCAGGCAGTGAACGACCATACAAACTTATTTATCTAGAAAAAGTGCATATTTGAGAGTTACCCACCATCTATGTTCCTGAGTTGTATCAAATAACTTTTTTTTTTTTTCATAACACATTGTACGCTAAATATATAAGGAGACAGCTATAAAATCCACTGAAATGGGGTCTGCAATATATTAGAAAAAAATCTCTTAACTTACCAAAGGTGCAAAAGGCTTGACAAATCCAGAGATGTCATTTGAAATTGTTGGTCTTATCATGAAAATAGAGAAGGAGTCACCAGCTACTGGTACAGTGAAATCACACACTTGGTTCCTTTCCTCCGTAGCAAAAAAAGGCCCCAAGGCAAATTCTACTTCCTGCAAAAGGAAAAATCAAATAACTGGGTTTCTTTTCTTGCTGGTCTAGGTAAAAATAAATTTAATATTAAATATATATTTGTGATATTATGCAGAGTATGTATTTTCATCGTCGAGAGATCAGGGAAATAATAAGTAATAAATAAGCGAAAACATCTATGATACTGTATCAAAACCAATGTGGAATACTTTGACAATATATATTTATTATCTTAATTTATATGAAATTACAATCTCTTAGGAAATGTGATTTTTTTTTTTTTTTTATAAAAAGGTTAAGCGCAATTATCAAGTCAGTGAGTAAATCTCAAATCTTACTACCACTTTAAGCCTTTTATAAAACATTGAGCATAAGAAAAACGGATGGCAAAAATCCCGACAACGGAATGGAATAGATTTAAGGTAAGCATCCAAGGAAGATGAAAGGCATAATCTCCATGATAACTGAATTACTAGATAAAAAGATTTTAGATGTATTGATAAGGGCTGTTATCTCATAACTCTTATAGGATATGCAAAGCTGCAATAGATGAATTATATGATTCTGAATCACTACCCTTCACTACTTCGGGATTGAGAAAGTAATATATGAAAGGTAACATGATAGATTCAAAAGGTATTATTCATTACCAATTTAGGTGGGACCAATCTTTAAAAACTATTAGGTCAAATTGTTCTTTTCATTTTCAAATAAATGTATTTCTATTCTTATAAGATATTCAAATAGGGGTTAGTTAAACGACCTTCTTTCCCATATGTATAAATATCATGTTGATTTCTAGAATGGAAAAATCAAGAATGTCCGTAATCGAAATAGAAAAGGTTCAACTTTCACTGTCTAAAACTGTATTATATATAATATGTTTCTAAAATTTCAAAGTTGTTTATCTTTTATTCCAAACTTAATTTTCATTTTTATTACTTCTCTCTCTAGCATGCCAACCATGCCTTTGAAGGAGCCGTTGGGAAATAGTGCAGCCCATAAACCGTCATCTGGTCTCAGGATCTCGTAGCTGACGAAAAAGGAATTAATAAAAAGATTTCAAACAGAATTGACGTCATAGAAATACCAGCAGTTTCATATTTCATATCATGCATCATATTAAATTGGCAACTTGACATTGATCGGAAAAGTGAAAATGTCTGTTCTCATAAGGATTATCGTGAGCTATGCAGCAATCTTTGAGGGAAAAGTGCTACAAGAGAAACCTTACGTAAAATTCATCTTCGTAGAAAACATATCCAAGAAGTATCCCATTGGACCATCAATCGAAATGCTCTTATCTTCTTGGATTTCCAGGTGAGTGTATGGAACCCACTGCAATAGATGAATTACAAAGATGTAGATGGTTAATTCTCTAAACTATAAACTATCTTCTTTTTTTTCTTTGCAGATTTAGGATACACATGTAATCTCTAAAAGGATGACCGAGCTATATAAAAAGAGATAAACTAGTATATCTACAATGGGAGATATCAGAAGTATTCATGTCATGATATCCATACATATTATTCACGGAATATGAACATACCTCTTCAGCAGCAACTTTGAGAAAAGTTTTTTGGCCAGTCATGATAGTCAGTCGAGCTCTCGACTTAATTTTTCGAATTAGTATAAACTAAATGGAAGTAGAATTTTATCTGGAAGAAATAAAGACATAAGTTATATATGCAACTTTTAACTAGACATGGCTACCGTAAGAATCTCTCTCTCTCTCTCTCTCTCTCTCTCTCTCTCTCTCTCTCTCTCTCTCTCTCTCTCTCTCTCTCTCTCTCTCTCTCTCTCTCTCTCTCTCTCTACTAATTAAAGTAAAAATATATATTAATCTCGAGGAATGCAGCTTTGGATTTATATAATTTCGTCTCTAACATATATGCCCTTGCTTACTTATTGGCTGCTTTGACTAGAAATATGAATTACTGGCTATGCTTGGAATCATAATACATTTTAAAGCTGCATGATATTGTTGTAAATATATCTTTGGACATAAGGAAGAACTAATTTGTAAAGATGGAAGTAAAACCCTCAATAAAGATCATGCAATTAAAATTTTTACCCGACTAGGAAGCCATGGCGTTTTCACCTTGTCATCGTGTAACCTACTATTAGTCACTCGAAAATGGAACTTATCTGAACTTTATCAACCTTGAATTTTGTATAAAAACATGGTAAATTCTCCATGCCAAAAATGAAAAGGACCGATGTTTGATTTCTTATAATTCACTGGTTTTTAAGGAAACCCATACGAACTTACGTCAGTACATGGCCATTTTTTTTTTCAGTGATCATAAATTCTATTACCTTCCATTCATTCATGAGTTTTGTATATGCTTCACTAGTTTACTAAAATTCGTATTTTAGAAACCCTGACAAGAAATCCTAGAAACCTCCGTCCATTTTGGTTAAGAATACTGATAGTTTACACTGAAATGATGGCATCATAGGTATGACTTGAGTCTGCATCTCTACAAATATTGTAGGAGTTATCACCATTATAAGAAAGGCTTTTCACGAATTTAGAGAGGCTCAACACTTTTTTCTTAATGAAAGATTTTTTTCAATTTCAAATAACTAAGCTTTTTCTTCCAACTCTTATTGTTTTCAAGGTATTTGCATAGTTATTGATATATGCTTATTTTGAAATTTCACTCGAGTGTTTCTTTGCTAGTAGTTCACCTACTATACACCATTTTGTCCAAATTGTACTTTTAGGCATCACAATCGCCCCGATATAAAGTGTAGTAAAAAACTTTTTATTAGGCAAATAGATCAGATATCTATCTGGTGATAATTTTCATACATTTCTTGAATGTATTCATAGTTGTAATCTGTGGAGCTTTGTTTCTAAAAGATATTAAAAATGAAATATGCTAATTAGAAAGATATTGGTATCAGCTTAACATTCTTGGAAGAGAAAATTATATTTGAATATTATTAGAAGCTGAGTTATCAAGGAAGTGTACAGTTACATTCAAAACTTTGCAGACACTCAAGGGAAATAGTTTGTGAGATGACGGTATTGTTCTCTTTAGAGAACAGATAAAGGGTTGCCTTCTCCAACCTTAACGAATCAAAGACAGCCTGTATTGTCTTTGTTAACAAATGCATAAACATGTCACATATCGAATTGCAGCAGTAGGGAATTCACCATATGAAACTTCATTGTAGTATATAAAAGGGTAGGGTGGGCTCTGACACTCTAACAGTACCAAGCAAACTCAGCTGAATCCCTCGTAGGCTGGGAGGAACAAAATGAAAAAAATCCCTCCTTATTTATGCCTCAAAATTGGAGGAAGTTCCATGGTAAATACACACACACCCAAACACACACATATATATACACACACGTATATATATATATATATATATATATATATATATATATATATATATATATATATATTTACCGTGTTAGATGGTATACAGTTCTAGGCTGTATATCTTAGCAATCCCTGTTTGCCTATACTGTACTAGGCGGTATATCTTAGCAATCCATGTTTGCC
The DNA here is from genome assembly GCF_036898095.1 of Palaemon carinicauda. Classification (NCBI taxonomy): domain Eukaryota; kingdom Metazoa; phylum Arthropoda; class Malacostraca; order Decapoda; family Palaemonidae; genus Palaemon; species Palaemon carinicauda. The sequence continues at coordinate 153,306,869 of NC_090725.1, read as the reverse complement.
AACGGTTATACTTGTATAGGTGGATGAGCAACTTGATGGAGAGATGAGAGCACTGGGTGTGTAGGAAATGCCTCCCTTAAATCTCGCTGAAGTCACACGCAGCAGGGTGACGGATTAGGTTTAAGGCGATGGACAAACTGTCGCTTGGATTTTACTCTTGAAGCCTGGCGGTTAATCTTACTAGAATTAGTATGGACTGGCAGGGGTCACTTGCCTTAGTTAGATAGGCACTGTGCATCACAAGGAACTGGCTATCCTTCGATGTATCTAGCCAATGAATCCTCTATGGATTTAGTAAGTCATGGAAAGAGAAGATGACAGAATGGCCCCCGGTCCCTGGTGTAGGGGGTTGCTAAGAGTCTCCCGGTTTATAAACACTAAAGAAAAATTGTAAATAGGTAATTGGAATGTTAGAACCATGAATCAGATTGGGAAGTTACCGCAAGTGGAGAGATTATAGAGATTACTATTCGATCCAAAGAGCATTACCATGGGTACATAGTGCAGCTTAGGCCTACTAAGAGAATTTATCAAGTAAAGAGGAAGGTGATTTGAGTCCCTCTATCAGACATTTACCAAGTTGGATCCTGCAAAACTAACCATTTGATAATATCCATGTTTTCGTCCACCATTTCTTGGTGTAGCAATAGAGGATAAACTACATGAAATACAAATATCAAGGGGTGATTAATAGTTACTTTTAAAATGTAATAAAGAGACGAACATAATGGAAAAATTTGAACCTGTAATGGGCATATTGGAGAAGCCAATTAATAAAGTGTTCAAGCATGTAAACCAGACATAGATGGAGCGATCTATTACTGAAAAGGGAACTCAAACTTACTCAGTAGAGTAGTTTTTTCTCAACTCTACTTATGCTTTAAACAAAAGTAACTAATTATGATAGGTCAACTAATCCTAGAACCCAAAAACTTTAGACCTCTTATAGATGACTCACAAAATCACCTGGAGCTAATATATCCTCCATCAAAAGATTTTTTTTGTTCCTATGTTCTAAAACCGTGGGTAAAAAGTATTTATCAAGAAAGGTTGAAAATGGCATATGACGCAGTGAAAATAAGAGAAACTGGTAATTTAGAGGAGGAGTGGAAGTCAGTAAAAGAAAATTTTTGGGGGATTGCAAGTGATGTGTGTAGCAAGAAGTTTGTTGGAGGCAGCATGAGGAAGGGCAGTCAATGGTGGAATGAAGGAATGAAGGTAAAAGTGGGAGAGAAAAAGCGGGCTTTTGAAGAATGGCTGCAGAGTAATAGTGTAGAGAAGTATGAAAGATATAGAAAGAAAAATGCGGAAGTAAAGCGCAAGGTAAGTGAGGCAAAGAGGGCAGCTGACCTGAAATGGGGTCAGGGTTTGGGTCATTCATATGAAGAGAATAAGAAGACGCCTTGGAAAGAAGTGAAGAGAATAAGGAAGACTGGTTCAAGAACTGAAGAGACAGTGGAAGATGGAAATGGAAGGTTGTTAAAAGGAGAGGAGGCAAGGAAAAGGTGGGCGAAATATTTGAAAGTTTACTCAATGTTGAGGATAATAGGGAGGCAGATATAATTAATTGCTGGTGATGGGAGATGAGAATGAAAGAGAGATTACAATAGAGGAAGTGAGGAGAGCACTAGATGAAACGAAAGTAG
>NC_090725.1:153287723-153292723 GCF_036898095.1 Palaemon carinicauda | reverse complement strand
TGGATGATAAACATTAAAAGAAATTAAAGTAATTGAGATGAATATTATTTTCGTTATAATTATGAATATTTATGGTTATTATCATCTGGATTACAAAAGGAAATCTTCAAAGGACCTTGTTACCATCAGATAGGGTGCCCCTTTAAAAACAACAAAGGATATCCGTAATAAATCCTTTTTCAAATATCAATGGATAAAAGAAAATCAATATGAGCATAAAACACGGTTATTAACACAAAAGTCCAAATGTTGATAAAATTTCTGAATGAATATAATTAATGTACTCACCTGTTTGTAGTTTGACTTTTAAAATGACCTTAGTGCTTTTGATGCTCTACATTTTTTACTTTTCAAAAAAGATCCCAGATACTGTTTATGAAGCTCGGATGATGTTTCTTGACTTAGTTTTGTTTTTGGTTGCGATAATTAGGAGGCCCTTGTTCTCAAACTAGACCGGTTGTAGTTAGTGGATAATTTTTAAGAAGTAAACAGTAATTGATGGGTACCATTGATCCTCAGTGTAGTGTTTGCTTTAACCACTCTATATTTTTATATATCAACACTAGCTGAACTCGGGACGGATATAGTATATATGATCGGGATTGTCCCTCGTTGATGTCGCTCACTAACACGCAGTTATCTGTAATGTTGCTACATTCAACATCATACTTAAGAAGGCTACGTGATAGCTGGGTCCTTTCAATTATAGATATTATCATGGAATTTGGAAGCAACAGAAAAACTAATTTTTTCCCATCAATACCTGAAATTTTCATTTGGATATAGTTATTCTAGGAACAGTGTACTTCACCGTCAAAAATAACCATTCAACCCATACCGAAATAAACGTTTGCTGTGGCTTTTCTATGGCACATATCAACATGAAAATCGGTATGGACAAAGTAAATATGCATCCCCAAAACGCTTGCAAATTTCATTTAGATATGTGAAGTATTCTACGAATAATTTACGGCACCGCCAAAAATAGGTCTCCCGTGGATATCGAAAAATGGCTACTGTGACTTTTCTATGGCAAGTATTAATGCAAAAATTGGTATGAATGTAGTTCAAATTACACCCACCAAACCCTCTGAAAATCATTTTGATATCTGTAAAACTCTGGGAGTGATTTGCTTCTCCTCACTGATTTTTTTATCTAAAAGTTGTCACACCCCCAGCAACCCCCACCCCCACCCCACCCCACCCCCATCCAAGCAACACCTGGCTCCGAAATCCACGGTTACGGTTATGGGTTGGGTGAGATATCTTCCTAAAAAATTGGGCATCTCATATAAGGTCACTCACTTTGTTCGCGACAATTAAAACAAGATTATCGTCTTTGCTTTCGTGGATCGATTCTGATTTCTGAGGTTGTCTCGGAAATATAGCTAAAATTCATGTTTATTGAAAATTATTTCAGATGAGGTCAAGCCCTCAGAAAACTACAAGCGTGATTCTTCGTGAGTCTGAAATGATGGAACTCCTCCACCGACATTTTTTTATAGACAGGCTTTACCTAAGTAGTAGCAGATCTTTTGAAATTGTAGGTGTCATTTATGATTACAAATTCCCTTTCGTGAAACATATCCGTTCTGTCTCTTTCGGAATTGAATGAAAAGTCCGTATATTAAGAATATTTTTCCTGCATTTTAATAACTCTCTAATATGTCCAAACTTTTTCGTTTTATCTCTTCTGCATTTAACATTATTCTCAATTCTGGTCCTAAGCAGCATACTTTCATATATATAAAAAAAAAAAAAAAAAAAAAAAAAAAAAAAAAAAAAAAAAAAAAAAAAAAAAAAAAAAACCTTGATGTCTAGTCATCGTCGCTCAATTTGTTAGCTGTAAAAGATTTCCAATTGTCGAGTCCATTCTTTACAGTATTAGGTATGTGGCTAATTCCAGCACCATTTTTTTTTTTTTTTCGCCTTCTGCTTCCCCAACTATGGTTTTTAGATTACAAGAAAAGCAACAATAAATACAAAACTCTCTAAAACTCAAAAGTTTTAAACCATATAAAAACCAACTAAATTTTTGTGTCTGTGTTTAGAAAATATAGTATAATTGAAGTAACTAGGAAAAAATTTCTACTTTAAGTAAATATTTGTATGAGTCAGGGCGAATAAATAATCGATTCCGGGGTTACTTGGGAAATAAAGCTTGGGTCGATGTCGAAGAATACATCATCTATATTAACATGGTAGACGAATGCCGGAAACAAAAGATACTGATGGTACTTTTTAGGAAAAATATGTAAGTTGAAATTCAGTAAAGTACACAATTGGAATGCGCGAACTTACATTAGTTACCATACACTTCACCAAGCATTATGATAGTTTATAAACATGTGTCCAGTAACTCTAACAGGATATTTCATGATATGTAGGCAGACGATAATGATCCCTTTAAATATCCCCAATATTTGTTATGAACCAACAATGTATTCGGCTTAGATATATTTTCTTCTTTTTTCACTTTCCTGACAAAGGTTAAAGCATGGCTCAAATTATGCTTTCATAATGTTCGAATAAATGCTTTCGAACAATAAAGTCTGATTATCCCTCACGAAAGTGTTTATTTGATTATCGTGGAGTTTAGCTCATTAGTAAATCCTGTTTTTATTGGAAAAAGGTATTATTTTTTAACTATGGACAAAGTTGGAAGGAGGATATGCTTTCACCGAGCAGTATTGCTTTTAATTCTTATCCGGTTTGGAGACAGCAAAATTAAGGACTAGTACGTCTTAGACTTCGCCACTGTCTGCAACTGTAGTGCAATATTCGTGATCTGCATGCCAATATTCAAGACCTCACCTTTGCTTCGAGACAGTATGATATTATTTTCTGCTCAGTAACTTGGTTTTCTCCAATGAGGCACTTATCTGAGCTCCTTATTACAGGCTTCAAGAATACAATAATTTGAAAACCTGATACTATTACGAGGGCAAGTGGAATGGCCGTGTATATAAGGTGTGAGTACCGTGTTGCTCATAAATCCTGCTACGAATGTGGATAAAATGAAATTCAAGAAATATATAAAAGTTTGGGGCAGGCATAACATCTCCTCTTTGTGTTGAATCTACCAGAATCCAGACATGGATGATTCTATCTTCAATTGTCTTCTTACCATTATGGTTAAAATACAGAAAGTTTATAGAAAGGCCTCTTTTGTTTTTGTTGGCAAGTTCAATGTTCACCACAGTGAGTGGTTAAATTCTGTTTCTCCCACTTATCGCCATTGCTTTAGAGCTTTGGGCTTTGCCTCTGAATCAGGCTTTAAGCAAATCATAAGTGGAGCTACTCACAGGTCTGGTTACTGTTTGGACCTGGTATACACTGACTCCCCTGATACTACTGTATAACAAGTAAGGTTGGTTTGCCAATTGGGACATGTGATCATCTCCTAATTTTAGTAGTTAAGGCTGAACAAGCAGTTCCTGGTGTGTCATACTTATGTAAAATTTATACAAAATCTCAGAGACTAGAATAGCATTATCTCTTCTTGTATATTAAAGTATCGAGTAAAAGACAAAACCTGGTTCAATGATAATTGTGGACGTGCTTATTTAGAGAAACAGGAGGCCTATCATCTTTGGAAGGGTTGAATTGGAATATGATACTCAGATAAGAGGTTTTTCTCTGTTAGTTCATCCGTCAGCTGAAAATTAATAAAATTTAACCATAAAAGAGATTCTTTCTGGTTCAACCCAGGATAATAAATGGGCTATCCTTAAATGTGCACTCATTGATGTAAATCTAACAGTTCCTTCTTTACTTGAACCAGATTGTTATAACTCACTGTCCAAAGGGAAATAGACTTATTTTGGCTTATGTTTTTGACAGTAAGGAGAGTAATGAGAAATTCTTGTGGATAGCTATTCTTCCAATTCTGGGAAATTAGAGAAGTTCACTGTTGTATCCTGGGAAACTTTCTTTACTGTAACATTTCGGCAAAATGATTTCGTATACATGGAGTTAAAAGACTATATTGATGGAAAACTGTCAGATATCTATATGAACTCCACAACTGTTATACATTGTACAGGTTGGCGAAAGTTTACAGATCGCAGAATGAAAACTGTGATGAAGCAAATGTTTCATCAGAGACAGGAGCTGAACCTCCAGGTACACCGAACCTAACAAGGGCTAGCCTATCTACAAATAACTTACAAAAATGTCTGATTTTCCAAAAGATAAATGACTGCATAACAACAGGCGTTCAGCTAGAGCCTGTTCATCCATTAACCCTGTTGTCTGCTAGGAAAGCACTTTGAAGTGCTGTGTGGGTTCCATAATACCCAGAGAATTATCTAACAATTTCCAGCTGCAGCCAGAGTAGGAAGACATACTACTGCAGGTGAGATTTTAATCCACAGATCATGTTGTTCTTATTTGCACAGCATAATCTTGAAGTATGGATCAGTATGAAACGCCAGATAATGCATATGGTAAAACATTACAATGCTTCTCAGTTGAAATGATAAAAAAAATTATCATCAATGGTTACAAAGTGTGTAAAATGTCAAAGGTACAGGAGCAATTCGTTTAATTTCTTTTTCACCTCGGTCATGATAATTCTGACTGTAGGTCAGAAAAGCTGAAAAAACTGATATGCAAACCATTTGGTGAAAATATATTGTCTTGGACCCATCGTCATCAAATGGAATCTGAAATGGTCTCCTCGAACATCACTTTAAACTACCTCCTTGCTAGGACTATTATGGGAATTAAAGAATAGTCAGAGATATCACTATCTATGAAACAACATTTCAAGGCCAAAGATCCTGGGAAGAGACAAATTCTTGTTATAGCGCAAGATATTGTGTATTACAGTTGTTACGGTAGGATAAGTACCCCAAAACATGGCAAACTAGCTGCATATGTACACTACTTTGCAGGTAGCTAGAAACCCTATCATGCTGCCTCAAATCAGGTTTTGGATAATGAAAAGTCTGTGCAATGTATGTAAACATTTATTGACAACTGGATCAATCCATTTG
>NC_090725.1:153272723-153277723 GCF_036898095.1 Palaemon carinicauda | reverse complement strand
GCCTTTTCCTTTGGACAGTGAGTGACTCGGCCATCTGGTTCAAGTAAAGGAGGAACTGTTGCATCAACACCAAAGAGTGCAGATTCAAGTTTAGACCACCATTTATGTTCTTGAGTTGTACCAGAAAGGTACAATATATGTGTGTGTGTATATATATATATATATATATATATATATATATATATATATATATATATATATATATATATATATATATATATATATATATACACACACACACATATATATATATATATATATATATATATATATATATATATATATATATATATATATATATATATATATATTTAAATGTATATATAAGTAAATATATATATATATATATATATATATATATATATATATATATATATATATATATATATATATATATATATACATATATATATATATATATATATATATATATATATATGTATATATATATATATATATATATATATATATATATATATATATATATATATATATATATATGTGTGTGTGTGTGTGTGTCTGTGTGGGTGTGTGTGTGTGCGTATGTTAAGTTTTTTACAGAAATCGGGATTCATATTTGTTTGTCTGAGGATCAAGAGATTAAGAATTACAGCCAAAAGGTTACAAAACATACCCTTGAAGACACATGTCAAAATTAACTTGACTGGGTGAGATATCTATCAGAAGAATAAGTAACAAGAATGGTGGACTGGATTTAGAGAAGTCTTTGGGATTTGGATCAAGGGGATTCTTAAAACTGTCGTTTGAGAAATTTGCGAGGAAAGGGGAAAGCACAACGCTGTTTCTTGGACACAATGGAAACCTAGGGGAAAAATTGAAGATTTAACCTGGTAATAGGAATCTATTCACTCATGAAATTGACAATAAATTTACAGTATATCATTTGACCACTTACGAATGACAAACAGATTCTATTCATTAAAAGAATATTTCAAATCATGTTCAGTTTCCTCTATTTTCCATAAATGTTGAAATTCTGTGAATGGAGGCGACAGATTGTTTAGATGTGTGAATCAAACATCACGAATACGCATATAAGAGGATGACAACTTGAAACAAAAACTAATACATCTCATGACTGATTATCCCGGCCATCCGTCAATATGTGTAATGAAACTTGCTATTAAAACTGATTTGAAGAAAACAGAACAAATATCAGTGTCTATGTTCTCCTATGAATCTCCAAACATACTTATAATATTAGAAGCTGTGAGGACAGACTACGGGTACAAGAGTATTTAGGGAGATAGTTATTATTATTATTATTATTATTATTATTATTATTATTATTATTATTATTATTATTATTATTATTATTATTATTATTATTATTATTATTATTGAAAATGAAAAAAATATCAGCTCCAATGTCTTTCCACCCACCAATTTGAATGCTGATAGAACAAGAAACGAAAAAGTATACTCATGCTCAGGTAAAACCTTGTAATAATTTTATTTCAATTCAATATCTCATGTTCAAAAGATTTCAAACAGACTTAAAAGTAAAAATTAGTAATCAGAAGAAAACTATCAAAACTTGAGTGTAAACTTCGCGTGCAATTATCAGAATAGCTTTTGCGGTTGTAAAATGTTTCTTTCTAGATTTCTTTGAGAAAAAAAAAAACTAATCTATTTACTCGGAGAGACATGTTATCTTGAATAGTTACAGAATTATTCTCGAACACTTTCTGTGCTGTCCTAAAGGACGTTCTTTACAAAATTGCCTAAATGCATTTAAAATAAGGAATGAATTCTAAGATTTAAAATGATGATTTATGAACTTGTGACGTATCATATGAGATAACTGAATTCAAGTGAATTTTCACAGGAGCAGCACGGGGAAGGAAAAAAAAAATATGAGAATAATGTTATCTCATTATGTCCAAAGAAAAGAGAATACTGCTGAATGCTCTTCCAGTTACATTTTCTTTCAAAATACTTTTGTTATAAATTCAGAGAGACTTCAAAATTGAGAGCATATTACCATTATTGTTGAAATCATAGTAGATAAAAAATGGCACCTAACCTTGCAGTAACTGAAGATCTTTCGGTAGAGATCGACCGGCTTCTTGTCCTCTGTATCAGAAGAGGGAATGGGGACTGCTGACTTTTGCGTCAGCTTATATCCGATCAGAGATCACCCCCGAAAGCCTTTTGCTAGGAGTGGGAGTCTCCCAGGAAGATGGGAGGGGATATAGCGATTGACGCAGAATTATCCTGAAAAATCTCAGGAAGACTTTACTCTTTTCATTTCTGATTAGATCCATTGGGCAATGAAACCTGGTAACCGAACATCAATGATCATTTGATATTCACCCTCTTCGGGAAGGATATAAGCAATACTCTTGCAATTTTGAACAGTAAAACGTATATACACACAATCGGTGCCCGCAGATACACACATACACACACACAAACATATGTATAATATATATATATATATATATATATATATATATATATATATATATATATATATATATATATATATATATATGCGTGTGTGTGTGTGTGTGTGTGTATGGAGATATCTATAGATGAATATATTCATGTTTGTATGCCTGAATATATAAGTAGGTATATGTAAAGACATGGAGAAAAGTAAACTCATTAACCATTTTTTCGTTGCTTCATTAATTTACGATATACATTTTAGATCTTAATTATTTGAGAATATAAAACTTCTTAGAAAAATATAACCTTTAATGTTTTTCGAAAACGTTGCACATTGATACATAAAATTTTACATTGATATATTTTCCATTGTGGTGCAGACCATACAAATTCTTTGCAATTAACTAGCTAAATATGTGGAGCGTAAACAAACGCGTTAGAAATTATCTTTAAATTTATAAAAGAAACATAAAGTACCAGGGATCTAAAGCACAAATATGGGATTATTATAAAAAATGAACCCTAATATGAAAGAAAGTTATCCAAAAGGCCAAATTAGAGCAATTAGATTCCATTATCGATTATTTTGATGTTGGTAAAATTTATATGATAGGATATAGTAATGCGTATCTAGGATGCCGTTTCTGGCCCCCCTTTCATAATAATCATTTGGTGTTTATAGCTTTTGTGATTGAATATCTTATTTTTTAGTATCATTTATGATAACATACGTTTTCGTTAGTATTCATAGTGGTATTCTACACGCATCTCTGGTTTACACTGATGCCTACAAATATTCATATACATATATTCATACTATAAATGTATATATATATATATATATATATATATATATATATATATATATATATATATATATATATATATATATATATATATATATATATATATATATATATATATGTGTGTGTGTGTGTGTGTGTGCGCGCATGTGTGTACATATATATATATATATATATATATATATATATATATATATATATATATATATATATATATATATATATATACGTGTGTGTGTGTGTGTGTGTGTGTGTGTGCGCATGTGTGTACATATATATATATATATATATATATATATATATATATATATATATATATATATATATATATATATATATATATATATATATATATATACAACATATACATATATATCTATATCAAGGAGTATTAATATACATGACGTGCACAGCTAGATTCCTCGCTCTGCTAGCGGAGGCTTTTGCTTACTTTGTAACCTAATACTTTATATTAGGCAAATATATCAAAACTAGAAATCTAACATCGTATGTAGGACAAGTATATCAACTATTGACTTATTCAATGCAGTATAATTTAGTATAAACTTTTATAGTGAAATAAGAAATTATTTTCAAGGCACTTTAATGCTTTGAAATACCATCTTTAGCCGGATTTAACATGTATTATTGTATGAGGTTATTGGCTATTTAAAAGGAACCCAAGTTGTTGTTATTTTACATTTTACAAAATGGATAATGTTAAACCTTTGTGATTGCAAACAAACAAATATTCACACAAATAAACGGACATAGAAGCAAAAGCTTACCAGACTGCAGCGATTAATTAGCGAGTCGGACCATCTTTACAGAGGGCTGGAGAAGAACTTTAGTCTTCTGCTGATCTTTCTCTAGGTTGTGTAGTCCATTCAGAAGAACATTTGCCAGATGATGGAACATCTTAGGACAGTCAATGTCAATCCCACTGAAGCTGGCCAGTGTTGACAAGATCTAAATCAATCTTTTCTGGCAGCAGGAACGGTGGCGGGCTTCCTGTATGAAACATAGTCCACATCTAACAAGATCAAAAGTGCACACATCTAGAGTTGTCTGGGAACCTCTGGAAATTATATCAATAAAGTCCTTTATGTCACTGGTTACAAGAGGTTCCTCGGCGCTGAAGACCACATCGTCCGCGTACTTCGTCTCAAGCCACCCATACACATAGGCCGCACTGCACTCTTCATTCACAGTCATTGTCACATCTGTAGGGCACCTCTTCAATGAAGCCACAACCTATTCATTGAAGACCTCCAAGACATGCTGCCCATTTTATAGTTGAAGTCTTGAGGAGTTAACAGCAAATATAGTGAGGGGAGTAGTCTTAAGAATACTGCCTTTCTCTGACTAGTACAGTTTCTTGACATCAGTAAATGATGCTGTTGTTTTATTGTCAAGACTGATCTTGTGGCACTTCTCACTGATCAAGTTGTTGTGGATGCACTTCAGATGATGTACTGTGTCAAAAAGGAGAAAGAAACCAGACACTCTCTTTGTCAAGAGGATGTTTGGCTTTGGCACGGCAATCACCCGGAAAATCAAACAGTTAACGTACTGCTGGTTTATCTTGTGGAAGTCTGTGATAGACCCGATGACACGCCCACCTGCAATCTCAACTGCATCTGCCACCTCCTTCACACGCTCAAGCTGGTATGCTGCTGTGAGCTTGTGGTTGGGTGTCACAGTGACTTCATCATAATACTTAGCATAGAAGTGGCCTTGCAGTCTGACTTATTCACTGCCATGGCACTAAGAACCCCACCA
>NC_090725.1:153262723-153267723 GCF_036898095.1 Palaemon carinicauda | reverse complement strand
AGTTTTAGGAGTTTTATTTGTACATCTAATGGGAATCTATAGAAGTAAAGTGAACATAATTCATTTATCCTTTAAAATATTTACTACATGTAGCAAAACAAATAGTAGTAAAGATGATAATGCAATGAAGGAATGATACCATACTTTATCTTTAGCTTCAACGTCGGCAATAACATACCCAGTTGCCATAATTTGTCAGCTTAATGAAATAACCTATCATCTAATGTTAAACTTAATTTCTGAGGAGGCCATGGCTTATTGCACAGTGAAAAAAACATGACAAAGACTTTATGAATGGTGGAACAATACATAGATGTGGGTGGGGTATCAGTGCTGGCGTAGTAATACTACTGTAGCAGTACTGCCGCAACAGTAGTATGCATGAATTAAACCTTTAGGCCAACTGCTGGGATCATTGAGGATCATTTAGCACTTCTTACAACTACTCGAGAAATGAGTTTTTATAGCCAGAATTTGAATTTTCTGATCCAACAATGCCCACGATAGCCTTCAGTGTTATCCTGATTCATAACGAGGCCAAAGTGGGTGGAGTCTCATGAAGTCATCATTCTGACGATAATTATTGGTGAAGGTTTAAAGCGAAAATACGGTACCGGCTATCTTTTTTTTTTACAGTAAATAGGTAGGTAGATAGACAATGAATAAAAATTGCTTGACATTGGATATAGCAGTTATCAAATCAAGCTGGTCTACTACGTTTTTGAAAATTACCAACTATTCCATACACTTTATCAATCTGATTGTGACCTATAAAGTAGACTGTAATTTCTTAGGAAACTTATTTTGGGAGTTAGACAAATAATCGAAGTGTTTTTGTATTTATTAACATATTTTGTTCGTTTGTTCATTATGACAATTCTCAGTGGAAAGGTTTCAGAGTTCATAAAGGTGGACTGCTTTGCTTTTATTTACACTTTTGTGTTATTGTTGGCAGAGGTATGGCCTTCGTTACGTATAACCAATCATCGATCGAGAAAGAGAGAAGAAATGCCGTCATAAGTTACGTAACGAGTGCGTTCGAAACCTTTTCTCTGAGTAAGTTGGCCCGTCTTCAAAAATCGTCACTTTTACTTAATAAAGTACCAAATTTATTCAAGCTACGTAATGCAGAATATAGTCAAAATTTATGTGTAGATAAAATGTGCATTCTGAATAAGCGTTATATTTATGAAATTCATAGAAAAAAAGTTATTGCGAAAAAACCGTGTTACAGGGGCCCTGAATCTCATAGTAGTTTTGCCTGTCCTCGTCATTCTGACACCCGCTGTGATCTCCTTTGAATCCGTACTATTTTCTCGAAATTTGATTGTGGTTTTCTTGTTTGTACTCATACACATCGTGCTCTTCTTGTAACGTGCCCACAGTCAAGGTCTATAGATTAAGGAGGTCTTCTCAACCACGACCAAAAATATGACTCTTCTGCGCAGGTACAGACTGTGACGCAGGCAGGACCTATAGGTGCGGCCAAGGTCTATAGACTATTTCCACCCAAGCATAACAAAGGTCGATCACCCCATGACCGGGCAGTTGTTTAAAAGCAAACGTGGTGTACACTTCCGCCTTGCTGATTAAAGCTGTTTCATATATAACAAAATGCCCAGTAATTGTGCAGTTTTCGGATGCTTCTCATATAGAGGAAAAATTAAGGATCTCACTTTTCATAAATTCCCTAAGGACATCATTACAAGGAAAACGTGGATTCAGCTGTGCAAACAAGAAGATCTTATCAATGGGGAAAACGCTCAGATATGTAGTAAACACTTTGAAGCAGATGCATTTGAAAGGAATTTGATGTATGAATTGCTGAATCAACCAGTACCTCGATCTCTCATCAGAATAAAGAAAGGATCTGTACCGACGATGCATTTACCTACAACTGGACATTCACATGCATCACAAGGTAAGAAACTAGTATCGTGTATTGTTGGTTAAACATTAAGATATAAATGACGCTGTAATCAACTTACATAGATTATAATTATTGTATATCCTCTTTATTATTCATCAGGAATCTGGAAATCGCGGAATCAGTTGTTTTCCTCATATATAGTTAAAAAAAATTTTTTCTTTTATTCCATTTCGCTGTGAAAAAGTACCATTCATAAATTTTAGTTCATATTTTTACATATTCAATAATGTCAGAAAATTCTAACCGCATTGTTCTCTATACAAGTCGATCTTTTTAATAATTCAATTTTAATTTTAATCTGATACGTCCAGGATGGTAAGAGCCGAAAAAAGAGGACAAAAACGACTTGTAGATGAAATCCTTAGTCAATAGCACGACGAAACAGGGAAGATTTTTTTTTTTTTTTTACAAAAAGTCAAATCGGTGCCCACGATTGAAGATTTGCAACGTATAATTGAGAAACTGGAGAAGGAGAGAGATGATATCAAACGGAAGTGGGAAGAATATGGGGTAATGTGAAAATGTGAAAAAGAGCAGTGGGAAGTTAAAGAAAGCTATTTTGCTACTGAAAGGGCTAAATGGGAAAATGAAAAAGCCAAATGGTTGGTTAATAAGGCAAGTGGGAAAAAGAAAAGGAAAACTGGGGAAAAGAGAAAACAGCGATGTAAGTTAAGTTTAATGAGATGTATGCATCAACAACTGCTGTAGTAAAAGGTAATTTAAAGAAATACTTTTCACCCAAACAAGTAGCATGTCTTGTCACTGGAAGTAATATCAATACTTCGGAAGACGATGATATCAGCTAAGCCTTAACGTTAGGCAGTTTGAGTCCAAAAGCTTATATGTTTTTAAGAGAAGAATGAAAATTACCATTACCTTCTTTATCAACTTTATATTGCTGGTCAAGTAAGATAGTTGTATAACCTGGCATTTTGGAATCGGTAATCCACTTATTAAAGATATAATCGGAGTCATTGCTGGAACACGAGCGTCTGTGTGTAATTTCATTTGACGAGTGAAGTGTTGCACAAATTTGGAGTTACTATAAAGGCGCGGACACTTTGTATGATCCTAAATCCAAAGTAAAATGTGCAATGATCAGAAGACTTATGACTTCCTGGAAACAAATTATTTATTATAATTTCGACACTAACATGAAAAAAGATCTTTTTAAATTGATTATTCGGGTTGAGAAAGCTGGGTTTCCTGTAGTAGCCATGGTTAGTGACTTAGGATCAACAAATATCAGTTTGTGGAATTCCTTAGGCATTGATATAGACAATTCTGCATTTGTTGACCCGGTAGATGATACAGAGAAATACATGTGTTTGCCGATGCACCGCACCTAATAAAACTCATTAGGAATAATTTTCTTGATCATTGATTTGTATTGTAGAGAGATAGGTTTGCTCTTTGTGGTTCAGTCAGCGAGTTAATTATGAAAAACAAAAGTGATCTACGGACAGCACATAAACTCTCTGACAAGCACATCAATGTTATGGGTATTCAACGCATGAATGTTAAACTAGCGGTGCAATTACTGTCCGAAACAACATATAAATGCCTTCAGTACTTCGGTAATAAAGGTCTGCTTGAAGATAAGCATTGGGAAACCACAACTCAGTTTATATATCTTGTAGATACCTGGTTCGATTCATTCAATTCTCGAGTACCTCGAGATAGGAAGCCATCAAGAAATGCCTATGGGATGAATCTAGACCTATAAAATAAAACGTTGCAAGATATGATTTGAGTGTCTAAAGAAATGAAAGTAATTAAAAGCAATAGGCTCTATCCTTTCCAAAAAGGCTTAATTATATCGTGCAATTCTCTAATGAAGCTGCTGAAAATGGTCAAAGCTAAATTTGATACATCATATAGTCTTCCTTATAGGCTAAATCAAGATGGCCTTGAACACTTTTGTGGCTGTACAAGACAGATGGGTGCATGCCATCAACACCCATCCCCCGTCGCATTTAAGCACCGAGTCAGAGCCCACATTCTAGGAAAAGACAGTAAACTGTTAGGATCAAACTGCAACGTTGAAAGTTGCAATAGTGATATGATGACGTCAGGCTCATTTTCCAGTTTTCTTGTTGAACAATGCGCATCCTTTGTAGATGAAGAAACTTCTATTCAAAAAGAGCTGAGTCTATCGGCAATGCTGTTTTGTTTGCCAGTGGAATTTGTTAATGATTTGCAAAAAGATGAATATGTAGAATTTGACACTGAAAAAGAAGCATTAGGGAAAGCGATGGAAGATGGAGGCTTACAATACGTAGGGGGTTATATAGCTCGTAAATTTCCTGAATATGAGTTCCTTTCAACTGCAGCGACGAAGGGAGATAGCACGTGGATTGGTGCCATAAGTGCAAGAGATGGAAAACTAATGCAACCAGACGAAGAATTTTTGGTGCATTTAAAAACGATGGAAGAAATGTTTCTTTTTCATCATGGGGAAAAATATCTAAAACCTGGAAACGGAGCGACAGATAAATTGACTGATTTAATTAGCGAGTGTTTTAAAATCAATGATATCCCATTACCATACGAAGTGATGAAATTTTTTGTTAGATGTCGTTCATTTTTTAGAATTCGTGTTTTAAAGTAACTTTATTTAGCGAGCAACAAATGGATTAATATGCCCACAAACAGTCTAATAAGGGTGACAAATGTATGTTCACAATCAATGGCTTTTGTCAATGAAGTTTATATTGGCATAGAAATTTACCATTTAATAATGGTAAAATAGAGTTAAAAGTAGCGGTTGTTTCTTTTAACTGCTTTTGTCACATAATTTCATTGGTGTACGATGGCAGTTACTATGTATGCTTCATGGAAGAAACGAAAAGAGAGCATTCTTTTTCATTTGTGTACAATGGCAGTTACTATGTATGCTTTATGGAAGAAACGAAAAGAGAGCACTCTTTTTCATTTGTGTACGATGGCAGTTAATATGTATGCTTTATGGAAGAAACGAAAAGAGATCGTTCTTTTTCATTTGCATGTTAGTTGCTTATTGCATATGCAATACTTGAGGGTTGTATTATGGAAGAAAACATAACAAGCA
>NC_090725.1:153255223-153257723 GCF_036898095.1 Palaemon carinicauda | reverse complement strand
TATTATTATTATTATTATATCAATAGAGATAGGTTATATAATATCATGGATAAAGTTATATTCCTTTTATTTCAGAAATATAATGAGTTTTAAAATAATGATTCAAGATGGAATGTTTCATTTGTGAAAGGATGATTGATGAAAGAGAAGAAGTCCTAGTCGAGACAGGACTCAAGACGGTAGCCCAAGCAAGTGTGGAGAGAGGAGAAGATAAACCTAGTCATTTTAAAAACGAAATTTGGCCTCAGTCCATATAACAAGTTGTGCCAACTACACTAGAAAAGACAACATAGAGTATCTGCACTAAAAAAAAAAAAAAAAAAGAAGGTCTTCCAAAGCCTTTTACTGTCCAAACCTGTGCTGTGCTTCGTTCTGGGGAACAGTTTTGGTTTTAGAAATGCCTGCATATTGTGTGGAGAGAGAACAAGTGCACATGACGAGAAAAAAAAAAGAAAAAAAAATAGACGGCTGACTCTAGCAACACTAGTTTCATGATGAAATTATTTCAGTTTATGAACAACTCGGTGATCGGTGGGGGCAAAAAATTTACTCATCTCTTGCCAATATCATCAGGTTGGTAGCAGAGGGAGGGCGTTATCCATTCCGCTGCTAAGACTCATTTAAGAGAATTCCAAAAACAGAATCAGCAGGCCGTCCAGAGGAGACATTAGTGTTTTCTGCATTTAATAAGCTTATAGAATATATCAACAGTATTGATGTATGCCAATACAAAGGGGTTATGTATTGAGCTCATATACATACCCAGCATTATATTTTTACCTTTGCTTTAACAGGATTTTGAAACGTCTGGAAGGACCTAAAGTTATTGTTTCCATATTTTTTAACATTTTTTGCTAGTCTTACAGTTTATTAGAAGTGAACAATCTGGTAACATGAAACTACATATTACAGTAGTATAAAAAAGATAAAGCGCTGTTTTCACAGTACCGGTCACTTACAACATGCTTTATATTTGATAGGGGATTCACTATTGAAATGTCAACTCTTGATTTTCAAAGATTTACAAGAATGATTACTACACAATTAGGCGTAGTAACAGATTTTGGTCAAGAGTTTAAATTAAAATGTGTACTGAACAGATTTCAATGTGTAACTTCAGAGAAACTGGAGGTCTTTCTCATGGTCGGGGAATAACAGATTTATATCTCCATATGTGCGTGTCATCAGCTTCAATTGTATTTAACGTTTTTAAGGGTTTATTAAAGTTTATTGGGTCATTGTAGAAAAATATCCTACAGAGTACCTATTCTGGAAAATCTGGAGTATTAACAGATAATCATGATCTTCGCCAGTTTATCAACTTACAAAAGAAACAGAGTCTATTTCGTTAGATACCATGAAAGTTAGTTAACATCCCAAGTAGTCTAGGAGCAAACCAAACAATATGTGATAGAGCAATGAAAACAGCACTGTTAAAAAGAACCGTGAAAATTTACTGTTCTTAACCGTATTTCAGTTAAATACAGGCGACAGTCATTTTTCCTCTTTTTTGTTACTATATTTTACGGGTTGGTGACCGTAATATCACGCCTTACGTCAATATATCCCTTTTTTAAAACGGTAAATGCTTGGCAGCATTTATTCTAAGATTTTTACCGTTTTTTACGGCCCATTTTTTAACAGCGAGGAAAAGAAACCATCAGTGCACTTTCAGAAGGCAACTTTTTTTATGTTCACCTGTAGCCAAAGAGGAAAGTAGTTCATTTGGCTAAACTAGCATCAGGAACAACAGAGATGTATGATAGAAAAAGTGAAATTGAGCATCCAAAAAGAACTCTTTCAAAGAATGATGGTAAAACAGATATAAACGAGTACCTCGAATATGTGTTAGCAAGTGTACCTCCATCGTTATTTGATTCCTCGGAGTTGAGAAAAGAAACATTTTTTTATGTCTTTTGCTTCCAGAGAGAGACTTTATTGTTACTTTTTAAACCATATCATGCTCTAGACAGTAGAAATATGCTGGATTTGTTTGTACTTATATAGAGATCCATTATGGAAAGCGCTTCACTGGAGTTTCTCATGGGTAGACTATCCAGAGAGAGAGAGAGAGAGAGAGAGAGAGAGAGAGAGAGAGAGAGAGAGAGAGAGAGATTTCCAAATCAATGAAGGACGAGCAGAGAACATCGAAGAAAACTTCAATATCAAATTTGATGACATTATACCGGCTATTATTCCGCAATCAGATTTTCTAAAAAATCGAAGAAATAAACGAGCTCTAATTGATGCTGATATGGTTAAAATGAAAAAAAAAAAAATAAAATAAAAAAGGTTATTTTGTTCCAGAAGCTGAAAGAGATGTAGATAACGTTAATATTATAGTTGCTCTGTTGTTGAAGGGCAGGATACTGACTTTCTTGTACTTTTAACTGTTTTAGCTAATAAAGATCTGGGCATCTTGTATATTAAACTAAGAAAATCCAGTATCACTCACAATTTGTACAACTGTCAGACAAGAAAACATATGGGTGAAGACTAT
>NC_090725.1:153247723-153250223 GCF_036898095.1 Palaemon carinicauda | reverse complement strand
TGTGTGTGTATGTGTGTGTATTTTTGGTGTGCATATATGTATTTTTTTCATATATTGATTTTAGTAATTTTTATAGAGTTACCTCTGTTCCCTGGTATTGAAGCTGTTGATAGTTGGTTTTTCATTTAGGAACTAGGCTTTAGGAGCTGAATGTAGGATACTTATTCTGATTAACGTAATTTTCTCACAGAATATAACGTTCGCAACCATTTTCCTTATTCGAAGTGAACATGAAAGCATATATATATATATATATATATATATATATATATATATATATATATATATATATATATATATATATATATATATATATATATATATATATAATTTTTTGCACATTTAGACGTGTTTTTCATATTCAAATAAGCAATATATTTTAGATACATTAATGTGTGGATTCTCTTAACGACCTCGTGATCAGAGCCCTAGACAAGAGCTTGTGACCGGCCGGGATTCAAACCCTGGTCCGGCAAACTTGTAGAGATTGTATATAATAATATACACAGTACATCCGATCGTTTTTTAGTAAGAACGCAGTCACTTTTCAATAAATGCACCGCTAAAACAAACTTATTTATAAACTCACACCTAGACACACGCAAGCGAGGAAGAGAGAAGAGGTAACATCGTGAGAGTATTAGCTTTTTATGAAAATTTCGGAAATAGTGATGACATAAAGGTTCACACGACCTGTATCAGGCAGAATCATCTGTGTGCGGACTATAGAACGTGAGCTTTAAATTCATAGGTTAGGATGAGAGTCCAGATAAAAAATATCGTTACCAAAAGTTGCATAGGGTAAAATGTTCTTCATAATACTTATTGGAAGTAAACTAGGTGGAATTAAAAATAAATCCACTTATCTCATTAAGATAACACATATGGTGCCAGTTATTAGACTTGGATCTGTATCAGAATAAGAATTATCTCATCTAAATACTAATTCATGCACTACGATAGGTAAAAATTTATGGCATAACAATAACCTACTTCCTATTCAAAATTGATGCCTGATTAGGTAATATACTTGCTTTGTTATAGTATGGCAGTCATTGTATCATTCGACATTTTAACTGAAGCTGTAGCTTACTTATAATAATAATAATAATAATAATAATAATAATAATAATAATAATAATAATAATAATAATAATAATAATAATAATGATAATAATAATAATAATAATGATTAATTCTCAGCATGAATAATACTAATATATTATTACTTAAGATTTTTATCTGTTAGAATTACTCATACCCTAATTAGATCTCTCTCTCTCTCTCTCTCTCTCTCTCTCTCTCTCTCTCTCTCTCTCTCTCTCCATGTTCAAACATTTTATTCGTAGATAAGAGAAGGAAACAGCATGTATTACACTTCCTAAGGTTGCGCTTGTCCAACGTGAACTAAAAAGAAAATAAAAATAAAGATAATCTCCTCACTTATTCTGGAGAATGATTTATAAACGAAACTGTATCGTCAAACGAAAATTTTGTCCGTAAGTTTTGTCTGAAATGAGAGACACCAGTAATCATGGATAGCACGGAAATGATTACGAAAACAATCTGTAGGGATAATTCACGAGATTTTCTCAGTGTCCTCGTCGGTAGTAAGATCTTCTTTTGACTAATCGTTATTGAAAGATTCAGTGCAATGCTTCTCCGCAACTTGTGCGGGCAATTTCTCTTGCCCGGAAAGGTTACGCTCGTCACCTGTCCAATTACCAGAAGTAATTTGCGGGTTCAACACCAAGGGAGTGAGTAATGCCACTTGCTTTTATTCCATTGCACCGTTTCTCGGAAGAGGTAATCTCTCATAACTTTCTCTCGTTTTCACTGTTCCCGGATAGAATACAAGCAATTGAATTTTAGTTTCTTTTAATGTTACATTTCATTCGAAATTATATCAGTTTTAAATTCTTATGAATTATCTTCATATATTTAAAGAAAAAAATAGTTTGTGTTTTATCTTTCATTTTGGAATAGGAAAAATGTAAAACATACGATACTTAATTTTTGAGATACTGAAGTAATTACAGTAGCTTTACGCTCGCATAGGCAGTAAGTTGGCAAAAGCACAAGCCACCTGTTGAGTTACTACAGCTAGAGAATTATTAGGTACTTTGACTAGCCAGACAGAGCTACATCGGATCCTTCTCTCTGGTTACGGCTTATTTTACATTTGCCTATACATACACCAAATAGTCTGGCCTATTCTTTACACATTCTCATCTGTCCTCATACACCTGGCAACACTGAGATTGTTAAACAATTCTTCTTCGCTCAAGGGGCTAACTACTGCAGTGTAATTGTTCAGTGGCTACTTTCCCTCTTTTTATGGGTAGAAGAGACTCTTAAGCTATGGTAAGCAACTCTTCTTGGATAAGGACATTCCTAAACAAAACCATTGTTCTCTGGTCTTGGATAGTGCCATAGCTCGTGCACCATGGTCATTCTCTGTCTTGGGGTAGAGTTCTCTTGCTTGAGGGTACACTAGGGC
>NC_090725.1:153235223-153242723 GCF_036898095.1 Palaemon carinicauda | reverse complement strand
GAGGATGTAATATCATTGGAAGGAGAAAGGATGACTAAGGTAGAATCATTTAAGTATTTGGGAACTCTGATCTCCAATACAGGATTTATAGAATTAGAGTTTAGTGAAAGACTGAAAAAAACAAATCAGACAATGGCTGGGTTAACTAAAATTTGGAAATCAGATCAACTGAAATTCCATATAGAAATCTGACCATATATACATTTAGTGAGATCAGTGTTACTCTATGGACATGGGTCATGGTTTGACAATGAAGCAATCTCCAATAGATTTAGTTGATTTGAGAACAAAGCTCTCAGAAGGATATTGGGAGTTGAATGGTAGGATAGGAATAGAAATGAAACTATAAGTGAGATTACTCCAGTACCATATGTGGATGAGATCATGATAAGGGGTAGATGGAGATGGTTTGGTCAAGCTCATCAAATATTGAGCTGTGCTCCAAAAGGCACTAAAAGAGTTGTAAGACCCAGGCCTACATCGCTGAGGACTATGATGCGCAAGTTTGGAGATGATGAAAGAGAAGTTATGAATTAAAAGCTCAAGATAGAGATTACTGGGGTTATGTAACCGAGGCCCTTTGCGTCAATAAGCATAGGAGGAGATAAGGATGATATGCATATACGTATACATATATATATATATATATATATATATATATATATATATATATATATATATATATATATATATATATATATATATATATATATATATATATATATATATATATATATATATATATATATATATATATATATATACATTTATATATAAGAACAAGTCTTATATAATATTAAAATTATTACATATACACACATATATATATATATAAATATATATATATATATATATATATATATATATATATATATATATATATATATATATATATATATATATATATATGTATATATATAAATATATATAAATATATATACACACATATACACACACCACACACACACACACACACACACACATATATATATATATATATATATATATATATATATATATATATATATATATATATATATATATATATATATATATATATATATGTATGGATATAAATATTTGTGGGCTCAGGCCATGTCGTCCTGATGGAAGTTCCTAATAGGTAGCTTCCTAGGGTATTTTTGACTACAGTGATATTCCCAGAGAATTTTACCTTAAGGTATCCAGAATTCTAACTCCTGGAGCGAATATCCCAAAATAATCTCACAGGGATATCGCATAATATCAGAGGACGTATTCTTGACACGTCACATAGCTATCTTCACCCCGAACAGTATTAACGCTTCGAGGGGTTACAGTGACAAGAATCTAAAACGAGAATGAAAAGAGAGCCGCTCATAAGGCATCTCTCCTATTCCGTTTCCAGTGTGTATCTGATGAAGGCGGTAGCGCCCTCTTCATTCCTTTTCGTGTAGCTCTACTACTCGGTGTTTTCCCTTGTGTTCTCTCATTATTTTGGATTTAATTCAACATTTTGATGACTTTTCCGGCCTCTTTTGCCTCTGGAAAGTTGAGTATTATCTTTTCTATGTATGAATGTAAGCTCTTGTCGTTTTGAATTAAATCAAAAGTGATATTAACGTAAACAAGAGCTGTTGCCTACCGGAGGCATCCTGGATGCTATCGCTTGCTATTTAGGGGTCATTTAGTTAGCTAGAGCGACGTTCCCGGTTTGTTATGCTTTAATAATCTAGCCATTTAGCTCCTCTAGGAATGCTTATATTATACCGTCAGTTTTTAGTTCGCGAGGCTTAGTAGCCTAGGTGTCTGGCCCTAGTACTTTTATGTATGATATAAGTTTTTCCGAGTGTTATATTATTGAAGCTATAGGCAAATATTTTATACATGTAAGATATTGTTGAATGTTCTTTCCAAGTTTGTATACGAGAGAATTTCGGTGAATTAGGCCATTGATTCTCATCGCACCTAGGTTAGTAACCTAGATACAGTAGTATACTTTCGCACATCCCCGATTGTTCTTTTCTCCTCCGGAGGCTTAGTTCAATCCCTCTCTCCCTCTGTAAGCCTTTAGCTTAGTCCTAGTGGTTCTATCTGTATAATAATTCAAGTATAACTATTCTAGGATATGTCTGTCTTGACCTGATAACCAGAGTGACTGGTTTTTTGGGTTAGGGCAGAACATCAGAGTTTCTAGTCTGTGGTCTGCTTCTTCCTATCATAGAGAATGAGTCTCCTTTGCTAGGTTAGGGGCGGATACAGGAAGCTTTGCTTCCCTAGTCCACGTCTGAAGGATTCTGTACGAGATGATTCCTTCCTCTAGTGGCCTAGCAGACTGTCCTGTGTTGTTTTTCTCGGGGTGGAGAATGAGTTTTCTCTGTTGCCCGGCGAAATAACTTCACCTAACTTTGTTCTGGTTGGGAGGAGGATAGCAAGTATTGCCAGTCTTCCTCCCTAATAGACAACTCTAGGTTAGGATGAGCTTCCCTAACTGCTGAGTGTGTCTCTTGCTAGAACGAAGTTTATAGGACCCCTATTCCTTCCCCACCTCTCTTTCTTTTATTATCTTTTGGCCTCACTCCTACTTCCGTACCTAGTGTAGGTTAGGATGGAGGACCGGCTCAGCTCTCTGCCGGCTGGCAATTACGTGTCGGCCGGCAGAGACCCTTTGTTCTTTGCAGAGTGAACCCCAGACCTCCCTTGGTCTCCCTTCCATGTCTGCCGGTAGAGCCCGGCAGGCTATGGATTCTTTGGAAGCCTGAATGCTACATTCTCCCCTTCCATAGTTCACTCTTTCTGGATGGAAGGTCGTATGGCAATACCGCCTTATAACCTTACATTCATACTGTTTCTCTGACTATTGTGTTGTAACCCTAACCTTAGCTACTGCCGGCGGGCATGGGTATTACTACCTTTGCCTGCTGGCAGTGGAAACACATCCCGAATCTGCTGGCCACTACGATTAGCGGCTGGCAGCCGGGTATTAGTGTTTTTAGCTGTCGACCGGCAATGATTGCCGGCCGGCACACATTTGAGAATCAGTGGGCTGCCGCCTATTATTAAAGGTAGTATATCTTTGAACTATAAAGGGGTAAATACCGGCCGGCACAACAGCATGCGATGTACAGTAGTTACTATATTTGTAGTATAGTACACACTGCATTAGTATAACTGCAGTACAGAGCTTGTGATAACACTAAAGTTCTTCAGCATAATGTTATCTTGTACAGCCTTTTGCTGAGACCGTACAATATATAGAAAGTAAGTTCTTTCTGTATTCTTTCTATCCTGTATATTAAAACTTTATTTCAAGGTGTGAACTACACCTTAAATATCCGTTTAGGAAATTACATAAGGTATTCTAGAATAGAATTAACCTAGGTTTTAATATCTTGGGAGGTTACAGCAATTGACTGACAGGAAATACTAGTATGTGTCTTTCCTTCTTTCTTTTATATCTTTTCTATATAAGCTAAATGTTTCAATATAAGTGGAAAGCCTTCACTTGATACTCATGGATTTTTCTTCTCTTTACAGGAGGACCAACCGAAGTGCGGGAGTGTGTTCTGTAATGTCCGCAGTAAGAACTTCTGTGGACATCAACTTTGCAGGAGGCACGCAGCATGCGCAGCCTCCAGAGGTGATCTCCGGCATTGGGACCCTCAGGTTTGTACTGTATGTTCTAACCTGATCACCGAGGCTTTTGACAATCCTAAGTCGACGGAGTCAAGGGATGCTGCCAGGGAAAAGTTACGAACCTGGGTGAGGGGTTTTCAGAAAAACACCTCAGGCCCCTACCTTCAAATCAGAAGATGAGGGCATACCTTTTCCTTAAAGCATCAGCTGATGCAGTCATTCCTCAGCCTCAGGTGGAGATACCAACTGTCCAGAATCCGGTAGATTCTGAAGTCTCGGCCGCCTTTCAAGACATCCAATTGGACGATAGGATGTCAGAGGTGTCGGATTCTACAGAGAGAGACCTTCTAGGAGAAGGTCAGGAGGAGGAGCTGTCTCAGGCTCCTCAAATAGAAGAAGAAATCGACGCGGTGTCGGTTACATCGGTTCCGGACCCAGAACCTGTTCTCTCTACATCGTGTGCTATCCCAGATGAACTGGGAAGGACTCTTTCTTTTATTGTTGAGATGATCTAACAAATTCAAAGGGAGAATGATGAGAAGGAAGCTGCAATGAAACTGGAGATACGTAGACTTGCAGCATCACGTGGGCCCCAGAAGCGACTCAACGTGAAGGATCTTCCTTTGTGCTCGGACACCAATCCTTGGAGGTATGCCGAACACATGCCAATGACAACCGGGAAGATCGTGATATCAGAAAAGTTGGGAGCAATTCCCCAGGAAAAAGTGGAATTTTGGCCCAACAAAGACTCTTATCCTGACTGCTATGTCCGTCTTAGGAAGGAGCCAGACTCAAAGGAGGAGACGGAGCCGAAGGAGGTCATAGTTTTTACCATAGTAAAGCTCAGGCGTTACTAGCGAGATCGATGAAAGAGAGGGGCTTCACTAACTCATAGGTGCCTGCCTTGAGTAAGAAGCTTCCCTCCTTTGTGGCCTCCCCTACCAGAGCCTTTCCCTTCTTGGAAAACGGATATAAGGCAGCCTTAAAGGCGGTGGAGGCAGGGGAACCATGCCCCTCCTTGGAGGAGTGCAAGCCGTTATCTCTGATCTTGCCCTTGGACCAAGAAGACTGGAAGGACGTACATCTTACCTTCTCAGTCGAGAAGCTGGAAGCTGATATTGCTGAACGTCAGTTCGGTGAGGAACTTCCAAAACTGTCGGAGGTTCTCTTGCGTAGAGAGCAAGAGACAAAGGAAAGACTTGTAGCATTGATGTCGTTGCAAACAACATTAGAAACGATGGCAAGTGACCCCAAGAACCAGGACATGTTCATGGTAGGGGCCAAGACCCATCTGGCCACAGTTACGAAGGATCTCTATAGCTTTATTAAAGCTAGGAGAGCCTGTAGAGAGTTCGTGTTCGCTTCGGCTACGGTGAGGCACGAACCGAGGAAACTGATCTCCTCTCGTATCTGGGGTAAAGACCTCTTTCCCAATGAAGTGGTTAAAGAGGTAGTAGACAAGGCCGCCACAGAGAATAGAAACCTTCTCAAAAAGTGAGGCTTAGATCTTAAGAGAAAGTCTTCTCTGAATAAGGGTCTCTTACCCAAGAAGAAGACAAAAAGGCCTAGGCCATCCTCTCGGCCGGCTAAACCCTACTGACAGCAACAACAACAACAACTTCCTGTGACCGCGGTGCCTCAGATAGTGGCACAGCCTCCAACCACATACCAGCTGGTACCTCAACAAGTGGCGACACAGTCGCCAGTTTTTAACCCAGCCTTCGAAAGGCAGACTTCTTCCTTTCGTTCGAGAGCTAGAGGAACAGCCAGAGGTTCTTCTAGACGCCCTTCAAGAGGAAAGGGATACAGGGGAGGACGCGGTCAAGGAGGCAAGGCCTCAGGTCCACAACAGCAGAAGTGAGATACTTCCAGTAGGAGGGAGACTACAACTATTAAGGGATCGCTGGACCTTCGATCCCAGGGCCCACAGCCTAATTAAAAATGGACTAGGTTGGAGATGGAGCAGTCTTCCATCTCAATTCCCTCAATTCTTCCAACACTCAACCCCCGTTCTGGAAGAATATGTCTGAGAACTCTTAGACAAAAGAGTAATCCGGAAAGTTAAGTCCATAAAATTCCAATGAAGGCTGTTTTGTGTTCCAAAGAAGGACTCAGAAAAACTCATGTTCATTCTAGACTTGTCACCACTCAACAAGTTCATAGTGAACTACAAGTTCGGAATGCTCACGCTTTAGCACATAAGGACCCTACTGCCCAGAAGGGCATATACTGTCTCTATAGACTTGTCTGACGCTTATTGGCACATTCCAATTATTCGTCACCTCTCCTCCTACCTAGGCTTCAAGTTACATAGAAAACTTTACGCCTTCAGAGCCATGCCTTTCAGGCTAAACATAGCCCCAAGGATTTTCACGAAGCTCGCGAACGCAGCCGTCCATCAATTACGCCTAAAGAGGGTCCAAGTAGTAGCCTACTTGGACGACTGGCTTGTGTGGGCAGCATCCAGGACAGAATGCATGCAAGCTTCTAAGATAGTGATCCAGTTCCTGGAACATCTGGGATTCAAGATCAACATTAAAATGTCTCGACTTTCTCCAGCTCAAAAATTTCAGTGGTTGGGAATCCACTGGAATTTGGAGTCACATCGACTTTCCATTCCTGGTAAGAAGAGGAAAGAAATAGCAGGATCTGTCAAGAGACTATTGAAATCCAAACGGATATCAAGACGTGAACAGGAGAGAGTGCTGGGCTCTCTACAGTTTGCTTCGATAACAGATCCAGTGCTAAGAGCACAGCTAAAGGATGCAACAGGAGTCTGGAGAAAATACGCATCAAACGTGTGAAGAGATCTAATAAGACCAATACCGAGGTGAGATGCCTGAATCGACAAGGGTCGAGGTCACCTCAAATCAACCAAGTTATGTTGGCCATATTCCGTTTGGCGAAATGGAACAAATGGCACCTGTCAGCAGTTCACATTCAAGGGTTCCGCAATGTGACAGCGGACGCTCTACCCAGGTTTACACCTATAGAGTCAAAATGGTCCCTTGACGCAGGATCGTTATCCTTCATCTCGAGCCAAGTCCCGGAGCTGCAGATAGACCTCTTTGCGACGAAAGACAACAAGAAAATAGATTGTTACGTGTCCCCATATGAGGATCCGCTAGCGGAGGCAGTGGACGCTATGTCTAGACTGGAACAGATGGTCCAATATTTATCTGTTCCCTCCGCACAACCTCCTTTTGAAGGTTCTCGATAAGCTGAGATCCTTCAAAGGGAAAGCAGCAATAGTGGCCCACAAGTGGCCAAATAGCGTGTGGTTCCCTCTGGCATTGGAACTACC
The DNA here is from genome assembly GCF_036898095.1 of Palaemon carinicauda. NCBI lineage: Eukaryota > Metazoa > Arthropoda > Malacostraca > Decapoda > Palaemonidae > Palaemon > Palaemon carinicauda. Next base: position 153,235,804 of record NC_090725.1, on the reverse strand, counting down.
ACTAAAATTTGTACCGCTACCAGATCCATCCCTGTCTCAGCGAGTACAGAAGTCGACTGTCTTCGCTCCATCACAGAAAACACGGAACCTACATCTCATGATTTTCTCTTCTTAGCGATGAGAAAAAGATTCGGTGTTAAAAGTCAGTTTAGACTTTTTGAGGAAACCAGAAGACATTATGAGGCTTCAGGGAAGAAATAGCTATCCTTTGTCAAGGCGAAGAAACCAAAAGAAATCTCAACAGATTCCAATTTATCATTCTTCATTCACCTTCATGAGCAAAGTTTAGCAACCAACACAATTCTATTGTTCAAGCCTGCCTTGACAAGTCAGATACCATATGCCTTACAGGTCGACCTTTCTAACGACGTTCTTAATGAACTACAAAGGCCCATGCTGGGCTTAGCCCTTCAGTGCCTCCAAAGACCCTTTGCATGGTCATTAGATATGATTCTTCATTGTGTATAAATAATGAACAATGAGGAATGCGCTTAGAAGGCCTTCAATTCTAAGTCATATTTCTGCTCGTACTCGCTTTGGGGGACAGAGTTAGTGAAATAGTGGCTCTCTCTAGAGAGGAG
>NC_090725.1:153221647-153227223 GCF_036898095.1 Palaemon carinicauda | reverse complement strand
AAACCCCAAACCCTACCAATTAGCTACGATGGTGAAGATGGGTGTATTTCAATTCTAAGTACAAAATACGTGAATTCGACAGGTATAAGTACAGAAGAATTGTCATTGACTTTTATCTTTCTTTGTGACCAAGTGGCTTAGTCACTGTCTATACAAGCTTGCCGACCAGGGTTCGATTCCCGGCCGGAGCCAAGCTCTTGTCTTTGTGTGATTTCGCCTGGGGCTCTGATCCCAAGGTCGTTAAGAGAATCCAGACATTAATGTATAAAAAATATATATGGCTTATTTGAATATGAAAAACACGTAAAAATTTGCAAAATTGATCATTAATTGAATGCCGAGTAACAAACTACCAATTAGCTACGATGGTGAAGATGGGTTGATCTCAATTCTAAGTACAAAATACCTGAATTCGACAGGTATAAGTACAGAAGAATTGTCATTGACTTTTATCTTTCTTCGTGGCCAAGTGGCTTAGTCACTGTCTATACAAGCTTGCCGACCAGGGTTCGATTCTTGGCCGGAGCCAAGCTCTTGTCTTTGTGTGATTTCGCCTGGGGCTCTGATCCCGAGGTCGTTAAGAGAATTCATACATTAATGTATCAAAAATATATATGGCTTATTTGAATATGAAAAACACGTAAAAATGTGCAAAATTCATCATTAATTGAATGCCAAGTAACAAACTACCAATTAGCTACGATGGTGAAGATGGGTTGATTTCAATTCTAAGTACAAAATACCTGAATTAGACAGGTAGAAGTACAGAAGAATTGTCATTGACTTTTATCTTTCTTCGTGGCCAAGTGGCTTAGTCACTGTCTATACAAGCTTGCCGACCAGGGTTCGATTCCCGGCCGGAGCCAAGCTCTTGTCTTTGTGTGATTTTGCCTGGGGCTCTGATCTCGAGGTCGTTAAGAGAATCCAGACATTAATGTATAAAAAATATATATGGCTTATTTGAATATGAAAAACACGTAAAAATTTGCAAAATTTATCATTAATTGAATGCCGAGTAACAAACTACCAATTAGCTACGATGGTGAAGATGGGTTGATTTCAATTCTAAGTACAAAATACCTGAATTCGACAGGTATAAGTACAGAAGAATTGTCATTGACTTTTATCTTTCTTCGTGGCCAAGTGGCTTAGTCACTGTCTATACAAGCTTGCCGACCAGGGTTCGATTCCCGGCCGGAGCCATGCTCTTGTCTTTGTGTGATTTCGCCTGGGGCTCTGATCCCGAGGTCGTTAAGAGAATCTAGACATTAATGTATCAAAAATATATATGGCTTATTTGAATATGAAAAACACGTAATAATTTGCAAAATTTATCATTAATTGAATGCCAAGTAACAAACTACCAATTAGCTATGATGGTGGAGATGGGTTGATTTTTAATTCTAAGTACAAAATACCTGAATTCGACAGGTATAAGTACAGAAGAATTGTCATTAACTTTTATCTTTCTTCGTGGCCAAGTGGCTTAGTCACTGTCTATACAAGCTTGCCGACCAGGGTTCGATTCCCGGCCGGAGCCAAGCTCTTGTCTTTGTGTGATTTCGCCTGGGGCTCTGATCCCGAGGTCGTTAAGAGAATCCAGACATTAATGTATCAAAAATATATATGGCTTATTTGAATATGAAAAACACGTAAAAATGTGCAAAATTTATCATTAATTGAATGCCAAGTAACAAACTACCAATTAGCTACGATGGTGAAGAGGGGTTGATTTCAATTCTAAGTACAAAATACGTGAATTCGACAGGTATAAGTACAGAAGAATTGTCATTGACTTTTATCTTTCTTCGTGGCCAAGTGGCTTAGTCACTGTCTATACAAGCTTGCCGACCAGGGTTCGATTCCCGGCCGGAGCCATGCTCTTGTCTTTGTGTGATTTCGCCTGGGGCTCTGATCCCGAGGTCGTTAAGAGAATCCAGACATTAATGTATCAAAAATATCTATGGCTTATTTGAATATGAAAAACACGTAAAAATTTGCAAAATTTATCATTAATTGAATGCCGAGTAACAAACTACCAATTAGCTACGATGGTGAAGATGGGTTGATTTCAATTCTAAGTACAAAATACCTGAATTGGACAGGTATAAGTACAGAAGAATTGTCATTGACTTTTATCTTTCTTCGTGGCCAAGTGGCTTAGTCACTGTCTATACAAGCTTGCCGACCAGGGTTCGATTCCCGGCCGGAGCCAAGCTCTTGTCTATGTGTGATTTCGTCTGGGGCTCTGATCCCGAGGTCGTTAAGAGAATCCAGACATTAATTTATCAAAAATATATATGGCTTATTTGAATATGAAAAACACGTAAAAATGTGCAAAATTTATCATTAATTGAATGCCAAGTAACAAACTACCAATTAGCTACGATGGTGAAGATGGGTTGATTTCAATTCTAAGTACAAAATACGTGAATTCGACAGGTATAAGTACAGAAGAATTGTCATTGACTTTTATCTTTCTTCGTGACCAAGTGGCTTAGTCACTGTCTATACAAGCTTGCCGACCAGGGTTCGATTCCCGGCCGGAGCCAAGCTCTTGTCTTTGTGTGATTTCGCCTGGGGCTCTGATCCCGAGGTCTTTAAGAGAATCCAGACATTAATGTTTCAAAAATATATATGGCTTATTTGAATATGAAAAACACGTAAAAATGTGCAAAATTTATCATTAATTGAATGTCGAGTAACAAACTACCAATTAGCTACGATGGTGAAGATGGGTTGATTTCAATTCTAAGTACAAAATACGTGAATTCGACAGGTATAAGTACAGAAGAATTGTCATTGACTTTTATCTTTCTTCGTAGCCAAGTGGCTTGGTCACTGTCTATACAAGCTTGCCGACCAGGGTTCGATTCATGGCCGGAGCCAAGCTCTTGTCTTTGTGTGATTTCGCCTGGGGCTCTGATCCCGAGGTCGTTAAGAGAATCCAGACATTAATGTATCAAAAATATATATGGCTTATTTGAATATGAAAAACACGTAAAAATGTGCAAAATTTATCATTAATTGAATGCCAAGTAACAAACTACCAATTAGCTACGATGGTGAAGATGGGTTGATTTCAATTCTAAGTACAAAATACGTGAATTCGACAGGTATAAGTACAGAAGAATTGTCATTGACTTTTATCTTTCTTCGTGACCAAGTGGCTTAGTCACTGTCTATACAAGCTTGCCGACCAGGGTTCGATTCCCCGCCGGAGCCAAGCTCTTGTCTTTGTGTGATTTCACCTGGGGCTCTGATCCCGAGGTCGTTAAGAGAATCCAGACATTAATGTATCAAAAATATATATGGCTTATTTGAATATGAAAAACACGTAAAAATTTGCAAAATTTATCATTAATTGAATGCCGAGTAACAAACTACCAATTAGCTACGATGGTGAAGATGGGTTGATTTCAATTCTAAGTACAAAATACCTGAATTCGACAGGTATAAGTACAGAAGAATTGTCATTGACTTTTATCTTTCTTCGTGGCCAAGTGGCTTAGTCACTGTCTATACAAGCTTGCCGACCAGGGTTCGATTCTTGGCCGGAGCCAAGCTCTTGTCTTTGTGTGATTTCGCCTGGGGCTCTGATCCCGAGGTCGTTAAGAGAATCCAGACATTAATGTATCAAAAATATATATGGCTTATTTGAATATGAAAAACACGTAAAAATGTGCAAAATTTATCATTAATTGAATGCCAAGTAACAAACTACCAATTAGCTACGATGGTGAAGATGGGTGTATTTCAATTCTAAGTACAAAATACGTGAATTCGACAGGTATAAGTACAGAAGAATTGTCATTGACTTTTATCTTTCTTTGTGACCAAGTGGCTTAGTCACTGTCTATACAAGCTTGCCGACCAGGGTTCGATTCCCGGCCGGAGCCAAGCTCTTGTCTTTGTGTGATTTCGCCTGGGGCTCTGATCCCAAGGTCGTTAAGAGAATCCAGACATTAATGTATAAAAAATATATATGGCTTATTTGAATATGAAAAACACGTAAAAATTTGCAAAATTGATCATTAATTGAATGCCGAGTAACAAACTACCAATTAGCTACGATGGTGAAGATGGGTTGATCTCAATTCTAAGTACAAAATACCTGAATTCGACAGGTATAAGTACAGAAGAATTGTCATTGACTTTTATCTTTCTTCGTGGCCAAGTGGCTTAGTCACTGTCTATACAAGCTTGCCGACCAGGGTTCGATTCCCGGCCGGAGCCAAGCTCTTGTCTTTGTGTGATTTCGCCTGGGGCTCTGATCCCGAGGTCGTTAAGAAAATTCATACATTAATGTATCAAAAATATATATGGCTTATTTGAATATGAAAAACACGTAAAAATGTGCAAAATTTATCATTAATTGAATGCCAAGTAACAAACTACCAATTAGCTACGATGGTGAAGATGGGTTGATTTCAATTCTAAGTACAAAATACCTGAATTAGACAGGTATAAGTACAGAAGAATTGTCATTGACTTTTATCTTTCTTCGTGGCCAAGTGGCTTAGTCACTGTCTATACAAGCTTGCCGACCAGGGTTCGATTCCCGGCCGGAGCCAAGCTCTTGTCTTTGTGTGATTTTGCCTGGGGCTCTGATCTCGAGGTCGTTAAGAGAATCCAGACATTAATGTATAAAAAATATATATGGCTTATTTGAATATGAAAAACACGTAAAAATTTGCAAAATTTATCATTAATTGAATGCCGAGTAACAAACTACCAATTAGCTACGATGGTGAAGATGGGTTGATTTCAATTCTAAGTACAAAATACCTGAATTCGACAGGTATAAGTACAGAAGAATTGTCATTGACTTTTATCTTTCTTCGTGGCCAAGTGGCTTAGTCACTGTCTATACAAGCTTGCCGACCAGGGTTCGATTCCCGGCCGGAGCCATGCTCTTGTCTTTGTGTGATTTCGCCTGGGGCTCTGATCCCGAGGTCGTTAAGAGAATCTAGACATTAATGTATCAAAAATATATATGGCTTATTTGAATATGAAAAACACGTAATAATTTGCAAAATTTATCATTAATTGAATGCCAAGTAACAAACTACCAATTAGCTATGATGGTGGAGATGGGTTGATTTTTAATTCTAAGTACAAAATACCTGAATTCGACAGGTATAAGTACAGAAGAATTGTCATTAACTTTTATCTTTCTTCGTGGCCAAGTGGCTTAGTCACTGTCTATACAAGCTTGCCGACCAGGGTTCGATTCCCGGCCGGAGCCAAGCTCTTGTCTTTGTGTGATTTCGCCTGGGGCTCTGATCCCGAGGTCGTTAAGAGAATCCAGACATTAATGTATCAAAAATATATATGGCTTATTTGAATATGAAAAACACGTAAAAATGTGCAAAATTTATCATTAATTGAATGCCAAGTAACAAACTACCAATTAGCTACGATGGTGAAGAGGGGTTGATTTCAATTCTAAGTACAAAATACGTGAATTCGACAGGTATAAGTACAGAAGAATTGTCATTGACTTTTATCTTTCTTCGTGGCCAAGTGGCTTAGTCACTGTCTATACAAGCTTGCCGACCAGGGTTCGATTCCCG